>NW_025901419.1:0-45277 GCF_022539505.1 Lolium rigidum
AGGATGATCCGATTATGCGGTGAAAACCCTAAATCGTCGTAGATCTCATTAGCTTCATCTTGATCAAGCAGGACCACCAAGTATTCGTGCACCCCGTACGGATCATAGGTGGATCGGCTCTTTGAGCCGATTCACAGGATAACCTGAGAGCCGATCGAGGCTCGTATTTAACGTTTACATGTATGCCCTGCAGAAACTAAGCGAGGCAATCTCATCACCTTCCCGACCGGTATAGGTCGTGGCACGCCCTTGCACTTCGCAACGCCGCGTGTGACCGAAGAGCATTGCGGGCCGTCGCCGGAGGGGTCTCAGCCAGCCCGCAGCTCTAGGCTCCCCCGGCTCTACAGATGCTGACAAGGCCGCTGCCCGCCGGTGGGTTTTGGCAGTCAACACATTCCGGCACGCCCGGTGGGACAATCGTCTACATCAACCACATCGCCATCTACATCCGAGATGGCGGACGGCACGCCGATCACCTACGAGGATCCGCCCGATGACCTCAAGAAGCAATACAACGAGATCAAGGCTACCCTCGAAGCCGACCTCATCGGCTCTTTCGCAGAACCCGTTCCGGTGGCATCGATGGAAGGGGTTCTCACCGAAGGTGCACTCGATGGGATAGACCTCTCTTCCCCGTTCTGAGGAACGCACCAGGGGTCCGCGGCAGAGATCAACTACCCGGTGGCTCACTCACTACACCGCCACTCGAGAACTTGGTCAACGTGCTGGAGCGTGTCGCTCCGCGCGTGATCCAGAGATCATGAGCCACCAGCACTCGCCGTCGGACCAGCTCTCGGGACTCATCAAGGAGAGTTGCCTTTCCAGGTCCCGTGCCCACCGCTGCCATTTGCGTTGGCAGCACCCGCTGAAGTGCCGACTACACCGGCATTCCTCGTCTACAGAATTGGTGGCGACCCCAGTGACTACCAGTTCTTAATGGAGGCGCCTAAGGAGATCCCTCATGGGTACGCGTGCATGTATGTGCCGGATTGTGGTGACTGGGCACTCACAAACCAGGCCACAACATCGGGGACTCCGGCGAAGACAGGAGGAACGTCGGCGACAGAGCATACGTGGCTAACTAAATACGCCACACCGACGAAACTCCCGAGCCCAGCTCCTGCAGCTGGCTCGCGAGCCGGAAAAGCAAACGTGGCAGGCCAAGTACGCCACCCCGGCGAATCTTCAGAGTGCAACTCCTACGGCCAGCACAGCGGATCAGATCAGTACCATACTGAGAGACCAGTCCGGCATGATGCCGAAAAGAAGGGCAGTCGGCTATTCCAAGCCGTACCCTGACGATTACGAGATGATCCCGCCGCCACCAAAATATCGGCTCCCTGACTTCTCCAAATTCGGTGGATCGGATGGCTCCAGCTCCATCGAGCACGTCAGCCCGATATTTGGCTCAACTAGGACCGGCTTCGTTGTCGGATCAGCTACGCGTGAGGCTCTTTTCACAGCCCCTCACGGGATCGGCTTTTGGATGGTACACCTCTCTACCAACGAACTCCATCCAGTCTTGGAAGCAATTGGAAGAACAGTTCCCATATGCAATACCATTCAGAAGCTTCCGAGTCTGGCATTGCCGATCTAGCACAACTACGTCAGAAGCGCGGGAAACGGTGACAGAATACATCCAGCGCTTCAGGAATCTTAGGAACCGATGTTATTCGGTTCGTATAACCGAAAAGGAAGCAGCCGAGTTGGCAGTAGCAGTGCCTTGCAACACAGCTCAAGGACATGGCCTCCCAAGCAGATTATCCCTCGCCGGCGCACATGGTTCGAAACTATCAGCATATGAACAGCGCCACCCCGACCTCGTACCAAGACAAGTTCAAGCGTGCAGTAGTCATGGTCGATACGGAGGAGGATGAAGTGCTCGCGGGAGGCCAAGAGATAGCAAGTGGCCGAGTGGACTCGTGGAGGAACCCCGTGGCCCGCAAATGGGTAAAGCCACCGTGGCCGCCCGTGGGATTTGATTTTGACGTGACCAAGACCGAACAAATCTTCGACCTCCTGCTCAAGGAGAAACAGCTTGACGGTTCCTCGAAGGTCTCAAGTTCCCCACGGCGAAAGAGCTAAACGGAAAGCCGTATCGCAAATTCCACAACTCGCTTTCCCATGCCACCAACGACCGCCGGGTGTGGCGTCAGCACATCCAAGCGGCGATAGAGAAGGGGCGGCTAATTTTCAACCAAGTACGCCATGAAGGTCGACACCCAACCCCTTCCCCGCCGTTAACATGGTAGAAATCACCTACCCCGAAGGTTGCCGACCAGGCCCCTCGCTCAAGCATCAACATGGTAGGGCCCGGAAACCACTCGGCAAAGATGGAGATGAGGGCAGCTCGCTCTCACAAGCAAGGATACAGATGAGGCCGCTCCACGCGATCGGCTCCGTCATGATGGCAAGCGCTATGTCACGGAGGAGAGGTGAAGAATATAAGATATCAGCCGACCCTCTCTCGATCACCTCCTCAACAAATATGTTAGTCAGTATGGTCAACGCCGGCGACCCAATTACGATGATAGAGAAGATCGTTTGGCTAGAGAAGCCGAAGATATCGTCTGCAGGATCACGATGAGGAGGAGCATGAGCGCTATGCCACGGAAGCATCAAGGGAGCAAGACGACAACGCCAGCATTGGGACTGCCCCTTCTTCGTACACCGCCGGGATTCAGGAATGAGCCGATTGCCCACAATCGGCAATTGCCCGTAATGCAATCGAAAAAGAAGGAGGCAGCCAACGTGTCCGTGTTCGAGCGCTTAGGGCCTCTCCCACCACAAAGCAAACGCGCTGAGTCACCTCGTCGGGCAGATCTTGAAGATTCGAAGACGAGGGAGAAGTGGAAGAAGACAGTACCACCGGCCAAGGTGGTGCCCCGACGGACTCAGCCGTTCCCGAAGCGCAGGGTTCGGCGATTGCGCGGCCCGGAGGAAGCCGAAAGGTTGTACCCGCATACGCTAAGAAAGGCACGGCCCGATCCGGCTGCAAAGGTTCAGCGAACCCCGGATGAAGAGGGTCGTCCACGGAAAATGGAGTGGCGCCCTAAACAGAGGAAAGCCGATGATGAGACATCGGCCGGCACAAACATGGTACTCGTCTTGCCGACAGAGCGTAGCGCTCCACGACTCTACGGAGCACACAAGGTGGACGACAGCAGGCGCATCAAGTCAGAGGTTGGGTTGGTTTCATCCAGCACTGACCAAGTAGCAAGATCAAACCAATGGGCAAACCAGAGAGGCTGATCCTTGTGATCGGCCCCAAAAAATTTACGAAGGGAACTTACAAAACCTTCAACGAGCAAGCAACGTGGAGGCCGATTCCAGCAATCGGCCAAAATTATCCTCACCTACCTCTCTCGCCCGGGTTCAACATGTTATCCAACGAGAGCCGATACCATCAATTTTCTTGACGAATCGGCTCTGGGGGCACCCAGGTATATGGAAATACGAGGATATGCAACGTAAGCATCTCATCTTTTGTTGATGGGTATTGGAATATGGGGGCCGATGCACAGGTCGGCCGTAAAAAAAAGAAAAAAATATATAAAAATTCGAAAATTTTCGAACACGAGCACGGAGTGCGAAGCAGTGCATCGACTTCAAGGACACTCGCCTGCTCGTCGTCGGCCAGGGCGTCGCCACTATCGGCGCTGCTCCCGGGCCGGAGCGTCGTCAGTCGGCTCCAATGGCCGCCGACCGGGGCTCCTCGGTTGTCTTCAATCTTCTTCGTCGCCGTCATCCTCGTCGGCTCAGTCGAAGTCGCTCGAGATTGCCCGGCCAAGCGGCGGTAACCCGCTGGCCGGCGGCTCGCTCGGAGGAGCCCTCGTCGTCGTCCCTCCTCCTCCTCTTCCCCGCTCCTCCTCCTCCCCGGAGAGCGTGAAGTCGCGAGGAGAGGAGGCATCGTCGTCCTCCCCTCTTCCGTCTTCCCCAACGGCGAGGAAGCGTAGATCGCTCTCCCCGTCCGTCAAGGACTGGAGCGCTCCTCGGGAGCTCGCGGACGGAGAAGTCGTGGCCTCCGATTCTCCTCCTCGCCGCAATGGCGCGGCGGGTGTTGGCTGCGTGGACCGCGACGCATCGTACTCGGCGTCTGCTCACGGACGTGGAGGATTGGCTAGCAAGATCCGATGAGAAGGAAGAGGAAGAGGAAGACATGGCTACGGCGGAGAGGGTTTTTGGAGTGCTAATGGCGGGAGGAGATACAGGAAGAGAGGACTAGTTCGGAGCGGTTAAATCAATAAGAGGATATAGTGGAAATTCAATGCCATTACAGCTTCCGAGGAAGTGGTGCCTAAAAAAAAAGAAAAACTGCCAAGTCACGCTGGAGAAGTTGAGAAGGCAAGGCATCATCATGAGGGATACCGCGACTGGTTCCGCCACGACATGACCCGACGAAGGAAAGCATAAGTGATTTTGGAATTACCAATTCCAAAACCAGGGGGGCATGTGTTATCACCAAGATTTAACCGAGTCAGAGGTGGGCCGCAGTCAAGATGGGCTTAAGGAAATATACGTGGAGAATTATATGAATCGGCCTGTTGGGCTTAATTGCCCGTGTATCTGTAACATGTTAGACCTATTTTAGTTAGAGATAGAATCTTAGTCGTGCACGGTTTAGTGCATGCCTACATTAGAAAGTCCCCTGGACTATAAATATGTACCTAGGGTTTATGGAATAAACAACAACTCACGTTCAACCCCAAAAACAAACCAATCTCGGCGCATCGCCAACTCCTTCATCTCGAGGGTTTCTATCGTGAGCGACATGCTGCCTAGATCGCATCTTGCGATCTAGGCAGCACAAGCCCCACGTTGTTCATGCGTTGCTCGTACTCGAAGCGCTTTTGATGGCGAGCAACGTAGTTATCATTAGATGTGTTAGGGTTAGCATTGTTCTTCGTTTAAGCATGCTTACGTAGTGCAACCCTTGCATATCTAGCCGTCCTCACGCCTATCTCAGGTGTGGGGCGGCACCCCGCTTGATCATTATTTAGTAGATCTGATCCGTTACGATTGCTCCTTGTTCTACAAGGATTAGTTTAATATCCGCAATAGTTTGGCCTTACAAAGGGGGGAGGATCCGTGGCACGTAGGGTGGCGTTCGCAAGTCCTAAACGGGATGTTCCTAGGATCAACTTCATGTTGGTTTTTTGGCCTTGTTTAGGATCGGCTTACGAGCACCGTGCGTGGCCATCACGGCCCAACCTCGGAGTAGGATGATCCGATTATGTGGTGAAAACCCTAAATCGTCGTAGATCTCATTAGCTTCATCTTGATCAAGCAGGACCACCAAGTATTCGTGCACCCCGTACGGATCATGGGTGGATCGGCTCTTTGAGCCGATTCACAGTATAACCTGAGAGCCGATCGAGGCTCGTATTTAACGTTTACATGTATGCCCTGCAGGAAACTAAGCGAGGCAATCTCATCACCTTCCTGACCATGTATAGGTCAGGTGGCACGCCCTTGCACTTCGCAACGCCGCGTGTGACCAGAAGAGCATTGCGGGCCGTCGCTCGGAGGGGTCTCAGCCAGCCGCAGCTCTAGGCTCCCCCGGCTCTACGCTGTTGACAAGGCCGCTGCCCGCCGGTGGGTTTTGGCAGCCAACACATTCGGCACGCCCGGTGGGACATTCGTCTACATCAACCACATCGCCATCTACATCCGAGATGGCGGACGGCACGCCGGTCACCTACGAGGATCCGCCCGATGACCTCAAGAAGCAATACAACGAGATCAAGGCTACCCTCGAAGCCGACCTCATCGGCTCTTTTCGCAGAACCCGTTCCGGTGGCATCGGATGGAAGGGGTTCTCACCGTAAGGTGCACTCGATGGGGTAGACCTTTCTTCCCCGTCGGAGGAACGCACCGGGGTCCGCGGCAGGAGATCAACTACCCGGTGGCTCACTCGCTACACCGCCACTCGAGAACTTGGTCAACGTGCTGGAGCGTGTCGCTCCGCGCGTGATCCAGGAGATCATGAGCCACCGCACTCGCCGTCGGACCAGCTCTCGGGACTCATCAAGGAGAGTTGCCTTTCCGAGCCCCGTCCACCGCTGCCGTTTGCGTTGGCAGCACCAGCCTGAAGTGCCGACTACACCGGCATTCCTCGTCTACGTGCACTGGTGGTGACCCCAGTGACTACCAGTTCTTAGTGGAGGCGCCTAAGGAGATCCCTCATGGGTACGCGTGCATGTATGTGCCGGATTGTGGTGACTGGGCACTCGCAAACCAGGCCACAACGTCGGGGACTCCGGCGAAGACAGGAGGAACGTCGGCGACAGAGCAGACGTGGCTAACTAAATACGCCACACCGACGAAACTCCCGAGCCCAGCTCCTGCAGCCGGCTCGTAGCTGGAAAAGCAAACGTGGCAGGCCAAGTACGCCACCCCGGCGAATCTTCGTAGTGCAACTCCTACGGCCAGCGACAACGGATCAGATCAGTACCATACCGAGAGACCAGTTCGGCATGATGCCGAAAAGAAGGGCGAGTCGGCTATTCCAAGCCGTACCTCGACGATTACGAGATGATCCCGCTGCCACCAAAATATCGGCTCCCCGACTTCTCCAAATTCGGTGGATCGATGGCTCCAGCTCCATCGAGCACGTCAGCCCGATACTTGGCTCAACTAGGACCGGCTTCGAGTGTCGGATCAGCTACGCGTGAGGCTCTTTTCACAGTCCCTCACGGATCGGCCTTTGGATGGTACACCTCTCTACCGACGAACTCCATCCGAGCCTTGGAAGCAGCTTGGAAGAACAGCTCCATATGCAATACCATTCGAAGCTTCCGAGTCCGGCATTGCCGATCTAGCACAACTACGTCGAAGCGCGGGGAAACGGTGACGAATCACATCCAGCGCTTCAGAATCTTAGGAACCGATGTTATTCGGTTCGTATAACTGAAAAGGAAGCAATCGAGTTGGCAGTAGCAGGCCTTGCAACACAGCTCAAGGACATGGCCTCCCAAGCAGATTATCCCTCGCTGGCGCACATGGTTCAGAAACTATCGGCATATGAACAGCGCCACCCCGACCTGTACCAAGACAAGTTCAAGCGTGCAGTAGTCATGGTCGATACGGAGGAGGATGAAGTGCCCGCGGGAGGCCAAGAGATAGCAAGTGGCTGAGTGGACTCAGGGGAGGAACCCCTGTGCGCCCGCAAATGGGTAAAGCCACCAGGGCCGCCCTGTGGGATTTGATTTTGACGTGACCAAGACCGAGCAAATCTTCGACCTCCTCGCTCAAGGAGAAACAGTTGACGGTTCCCGAAGGTCTCAAGTTCCCCACGGCGAAAGAGCTAAACGGAAAGCCGTACTGCAAATTCCACAACTCGCTTTCCCATGCCACCAACGATCTGCCGGGTGTGGCGTCAGCACATCCAAGCGGCGATAGAGAAGGGGCGGCTAATTTTCAACCAGTACGCCATGAAGGTCGACACCCAACCCTTCCCCGCCGTTAACATGGTAGAAATCACCTACCCCGAAGGTTGCCAGCCCAGGTCCCTCGTTCAGCATCAACATGGTAGGACCTGGAAACCACTCTGGCAAAGATGGAGATGAGGGCAGCTGCTCTCACAGCAAGGATACAGATGAGGCCGCTCCACGCGATCGGCTCCGTCATGATGGCAAGCGCTATGTCACAGAGGGAGAGGTGAAGAATATAAGATATCAGCGACCCCTCTCTGATCACCTCCTCAACAAATATGTTAGTCAGAATGGTCAACGCCGGCGACCCAATTACGGTGATAGAGAAGATCGTTTGGCTAGAGAAGCCGAAGATATCGTCGGCAGGATCACGATGAGGAGGAGCACGAGCGCTGTGCCACGGAAGCATCCAGGGAGCAAGATGACAACGCCAGACACTGGGACTGCCCCTTCTTCAGACACTGCTGGGATTCAGGAATGAGCCGATTGCCCACAATCGGCAATTGCCCGTAATGCAATCGAAAAGAAGGAGGCAGCCAACGTGTCCGTGTTCGAGCGCTTAGGGCCTCTCCCACCACAAAGCAAACGCGCCGAGTCACCTCGTTGGGCAGATCTTGAAGATTCGAAGACGAGGGAGAAGTGGAAGAAGACAGTACCACCGGCCAAGGTGGTGCCCCGACGGACTCAGCCTGCTCCCGAAGCGCAGGGTTCAGCGATTGCGCGGCCCGGAGGAAGCCGAAAGGTCGTACCCGCATACGCTAAGAAAGGCACGGCCTGATCTGGCTGCAAAGGTTCAGCGAACCCCGGATGAAGAGGGTCGTCCACGGAAAATGGAGTGGCGCCCTAAACAGAGGAAAGCCGATGATGAGACATCGGGCCGGCACAAACATGGTACTCGTCTTGCCGACAGAGCGTAGCGCTCCACGACTCTACGGAGCACACAAGGTGGACGACAAGCAGGCGCATCAAGTCAGAGGTTGGGTTGGTTTCATCCAGCCTGACCAAGTAGCAAGATCAAACCAATGGGCAAACCAGGAGAGGCCGATCCTTGTGATCGGCCCCAAAAAAATTTACGAAGGGAATTTACAAAACCTTCAACGAGCAAGCAACGTGGAGGCCGATTCCAGCAATCGGCCAAAATTATCCTCACCTACCTCTCTGCCTGGGTTCAACATGTTATCCAACAGAGCCGATACCATCAATTTTCTTGACAGAATCGGCTCGGGGGGGCACCCAGGTATATGGAAATACGAGGATATACAACAGAAGCATCTCATCTTTTGTTGATGGGTATTGGAATATGGGGGCCGATGCACAGGTCGGCCGTTAAAAAAAAAAAAAAAAAAAAAAAGGTGAAAATTCGAAAATTTTCGAGCACAGCCGATGCAGCAGGCATCGACTTAAGGACATAAAAGCCGATGCAGGGTCTCAGCAGGCATCGCCGTCAGGACCAGCTCTCGGGACTCATCAAGGAGAGTTGCCTTTCCAGTCCCGTCCACCGCTGCCGTTTGCGTTGGCAGCACCAGCTGAAGTGCCGTCCGCCATCTCAGATGTAGATGGCGATGTGGTTGATGTAGACGAATGTCCCACCGGGCGTGCCAGAATGTGTTGACTGCCAAAACCCACCGGCGGGCAGCGGCCTTGTCAACACTGTAGAGCCGGGGAGCCTAGAGCTGCGGCCGGGCCGAGACCCTCCGAGCGATGGCCCGCAATGCTCTTCCGGTCACACGCGGCGCTGCGAAGTGCAAGGGCGTGCCACCTGACCTATACCCGGTCGGAAGGTGATGAGATTGCCTCGCTTAGTTTCCCGCAGGGCATACATGTAAACGTTAAATACGAGCCTCGATCGGCTCTCAGAGTTATCCCGTGAATCGGCTCAAAGAGCCGATCCACCCATGATCCGTACGGGGTGCACGAATACTTGGTGGTCCTGCTTGATCAAGATGAAGCTAATGAGATCTACGACGATTTAGGGTTTTCACCACATAATCGGATCATCCTACTCCAGAGTTGAGCCGTATGGCCACGCACGGTGCTCGTAAGCCGATCCTAAACAAGGCAAAAAACCAACATGAAGTTGATCCTAGGAACATCCCGTTTAGGACTTGCGAACGCCACCCTACGTGCCACAGGATCCTCCCCCCCCTTTGTAAGGCCAAACTATTGCAGATATTAAACTAATCCTTGTAGAACAAGGAGCAATCGTAACGGATCAGATCTACTAAATAATGATCAAGCGGGGTGCCGCCCCACACCCGAGATAGGCGTGAGGACGGCTAGATATGCAAGGGTTGCACTACGTAAGCATGCTTAAACGAAGAACAATGCTAACCCTAACACATCTAATGATAACTACGTTGCTCGCCATCAAAAGCGCTTCAAGACGAGCAACGCATGAACAACGTGGCTTAGTGCTGCCTAGATCGCAAGATGCGATCTAGGCAGCATGTCGCTTACCTGATAGAAACCCTCGAGATGAAGGAGTTGGCGATGCGCCGAGATTGGTTTGTTTTTGGGGTTGAACGTGAGTTGTTGTTTATTCCATAAACCCTAGGTACATATTTATAGTCCAGGGGACTTTCTAATGTAGGCATGCACTAAACCGTGCACGACTAAGATTCTATCTCTAACTAAAATAGGTCTAACATGTTGACGATATACACGGGCAATTAAGCCCAACAGGCCGATTCATATAATTCTCCACGTATATTTCCTTAAGCCCATCTTGACTGCGGCCCACCTCTGACTCGGTTAAATCTTGGTGATAACACGGGCAGCGGCCTTGTCAACACTGTAGAGCCGGGGGGAGCCTAGAGCTGCGGCTGGCTGAGACCCCTCCGAGCGACGGCCCGCAATGCTCTTCTGGTCACACGCGGCGTTGCGAAGTGCAAGGGCGTGCCACCCGACCTATACCCGGTCGTGAAGGTGATGAGATTGCCTCGCTTAGTTTCCGCCGCAGGGCATACATGTAAACGTTAAATACGAGCCTCGATCGGCTCTCAGAGTTATCTCGTGAATCGGCTCAAAGAGCCGATCCACCCATGATCCGTACGGGGTGTACGAATACTTGGTGGTCCTGCTTGATCAAGATGAAGCTAATGAGATCTACGACGATTTAGGGTTTTCACCACATAATCGGATCATCCTACTCCAGGTTGGGCCGGATGGCCACGCACGGTGCTCGTAAGCCGATCCTAAACAAGGCCAAAAAACCAACATGAAGTTGATCCTAGGAACATCCCGTTTAGGACTTGCGAACGCCACCCTACGTGCCACAGGATCCTCCCCCCTTTGTAAGGCCAAACTATTGCAGTATATTAAACTAATCCTTGTAGAACAAGGAGCAATCGTAACGGATCAGATCTACTAAATAATGATCAAGCGGGTGCCGCCCCCACACCCGAGATAGGCGTGAGGACGGCTAGATATGCAAGGGTTGCACTACGTAAGCATGCTTAAACGAAGAACAATGCTAACCCTAACACATCTAATGATAACTACGTTGCTCGCCATCAAAAGCGCTTCGAGACGAGCAACGCATGAACAACGTGCTTAGTGCTGCCTAGATCGCAAGATGCGATCTAGGCAGCATGTCGCTTACCCGATAGAAACCCTCGAGATGAAGGAGTTGGCGATGCGCCGAGATTGGTTTGTTTTTGGGGTTGAACGTGAGTTGTTGTTTATTCCATAAACCCTAGGTACATATTTATAGTCCAGCGGACTCTCTAATGCGGGCGTGCACCAAACCGTGCACGAATAAGAATCTATCTCTAAACTAAAAATACGATCTAATATGTTACAGATACACGGGCAATTAAGCCCAACTTGGTATAAAAGGCCGATCCACATACTTCTTCTATAATATTTCTTCACATCCATCTTTGATCGCGGCCCACCTCTGACTTGGTCAAATTCCGGTGATAACACATGCCCCCCTGGTTTTGGAAATATTATTTCCAAAATCATCACGCTCTTCTCTCGTCGGGTCATGTCGTGGCATCACCGTTGTAGTGCCTCTTGTCTCTTCATATTTTGCAGTAAGGAGCCATGATGCCGATAACGAAGGCAGCGAAGATTAGTAACATGGCATCAATGGTATGCAAACAATCGGCTCTCCTTGAGCAAATCGGCTCTTTATCAAAAAACCCTCTTTTAATACTGAAGAAGCGTTCCCAGCCAACTGTTCTGCCGATAGTCGAAATCAGACGACCTCCTTTCCAGTCTCTCTTATAAACACACCGGGCAACGTTGAGCTAGCCATCCTCCAAACGGTAACTCGCGACCTCTATCTGCAAAGACAGAGTCAGATCCCCAAATCGCCGCTTGAGCAGTTCCAATCCAACACCCCCTTCACAGATCTCGACCGCGCGGCTTCCAATCCCTTCAACGCATCCCATGGCGGAATCAGCTAACACTGACACCACGGTCGCCGGACTAAAGGTAATCCTCATCCTCCTCTTGCCGTTTGATTTTGACACGGGATTAATGCAAACACTTGAATTAATACCTTGTTCCGCCATTAATCTAGGTTTCAGACATTCTTCTGCCACATCCTTCTCTCGCAAATTCGATGTGCCTCGGCCCTCGTTCTTCCGAGAGCCCCGCCCGTTGATCTCATGCGAAGCTAACAGAATCCCCTTTGTGAGCCAAAACCTAGATCTGACTTCCTGGGCCGACTGCCTGCGAGCCTGGCCCAATCCCCCTGAAGGTTGGGTGGCATGGTATAGTAGGGTATCAAAGTCTCACTATGCCACTTGGGAAACCATAGGAATAGCCGATGCCCTGTCATTATCGCGGTCTTCTCTTGAGAAGAATGAGAACATCTTGAAAACCATCGGCTACTTCTGGTCTGACGCACTGAACTGTTTCATGTTTGGTCATGGTCCTATGACTCCGACCCTGCTGGATGTGGCCATGATCACAGGGCTAGACATTGCATCTCCCGGACTCCTTTCGCATTCAAGCCGCCAAAGGTCCCCTTTACTCTCTCCTCCAAAAAGAGTGTACCAGCTGGGGTGCCTATCTTAATCGTTATATGAAAACCAAAGGCCCAGGTGACGGAGAGGGAGCACACAGCCTTCTTTGAATTTCTGGTTGGAGCACTTCATTTTCTGTGGTCCGTCACTTGCTCCTACCAAGAATTACCTCTCCCTGGCCTATGAACTCGCTAAAGGCACCCAACTTGGTCTGGGCAAGCTATTCCTTGGAGAGATTTATCGATCCCTTCAACTGATGTCTGTCAAACTGTTCACTCGCAAGACAGTTAAAACTGGCGGCCCCTGGTGGTTCATCCAACTATGGACCCAGCTATACTTCCAAAGCCAGATCCCAGACTTCCCATCGCTGACCAACTGCACCTTTCCGGATGAAAATGGCAAGGAAATTCGGTGTACCAGCTACGGCCAAGCCCTGTATGGTCTCCCGGGTAGCGCATTGATCCCCAAGGAAGCAGCAGGGTGGTTCAAGATTTTCTTCCAGGGTTTAGACAACCCCCTGTTCCACCCTTATACTGAATCGGTGAACTTTGAAAACCCCGTTTCTTTCCGATTGGACGACCTTGCCGATGACGCCGGCACACAGCACTTGTACTCCCTCATGATTCGTCCTTGCTTTCTCCCTGTTGGCATGAGCACCTCGAACCGGATCATCAAGCCCGGTTATGAGTGTTATCAACCAGTAGTAGCGGCTCGACAGTTTGGTCTCGGACAGGTGCCCCCACACTTCTTCCTACACCATCTGACAGCAAGTAGAGCTGAACTGCCTGACATCCTCACCGCCCAAAGGTGTTACACCTTCTTTGACGCTCTGGCCATACCAATCCCCCACGACCTCCGTTTCTCCTTTACCACCGATGGCTTTGAAACTTGGTGGTCCATGTGGAAGACCCATGTCTTCAGGAGGGCACTAGGACCGCAGCTGAAGGAGCTTGACGCCGAATATGATCCCCCTGCCGACCAGGTACCGTCACTTAAGTATTTCTTATAACTGCTTTATGGTGATTGCCCGTGAACTGACTCTCTTCTCTTGGCAGCAACAAGATGGCCCCGCCCCTACACAAGCCGACGGCTCCCCTTTCGTCTTTCTTCCTCCGGCACCAGTGGTTCTCTTCTGCCAGAGTTCACCTCCCCTGAAGAAAGTTATAATGCAGGGTCAGCCGATTTCACCGAAATCGGCTTCCAAGAGCAAAGCGTCTTCGGGGCTCGTTGCCCCCCGAGCCTCGACTCAGGCGAGGACGGCGGTGAGGAAGGTAGCGGTCAGGAAAACCCTGAAGCGTAAAGCTCCGGCCCAGGAAAGCTTGCGTGTAAGTTGGTTTAGACCCTGCAGGCGCTTGTCCGTTTTTTCCCCAAAGAATTTGTTCATAACGCACTTGCATCCTTTCCTACAGGCCTCCACTGATGGATCCTCCAGTGGAGCCGAAGAAACCAGCCAGGGAGAATCGAGCTCAGGTGATTCCGAGAGGTCCACTACCCGGAGTCAGACGGCTTCGCCAGCGCCGGCTTCCAAGAAAAGGTCGATCACCGGAACCCCTACTCCTCAGGCCCCGACCAGATCAGGGTTACGTACGAAGAATCGCTGCGTTAAGAGGGTTCGCAAGAACCCACCAACCTCCCCACCAAGCCAGGAGGTCTCAAATGTAATTATCTTCGTGGTCATGCTCTCATGTTGTCCCGTTATCACTTGGATCGGCTAATAACTTCCTCTTGTAGGTCGCCGAAACTTCTAGCGGGGATGTTGAGGAGGTACAGAGGCCGTCCGCTACCCTGGATCTAGCTGCCCCGACGCCCGCGGCTGTACGAGCGGTTGATCCAACCGAGTCCCCAGAAAAGCCGATCGTTACTGCACCGGCTGCTCCTTCCCCCTTGGGAGAGGTATGTCTCTCCCTTTTGGCTCTATCAGTTCCTTGTCACCTGCTAAACTCACTGTGTTTGCCTTATCAGGGTTGTGATCTCTCGAGCTTGCTTACGTTCGACCCAGCATCCATCGATCCCACCCCTTCCAAGGCAAGTGGGGAGCCGTGACATCGGCACGGTCCGTGGCCGGCTCCGGCGCCTCAAGGACTTGCTCTCTACCTCTATTGAGGCTCTGATTGAGAATTCCGAAGAAGTCAAAGGCATCCTCGCGGATATCCATTCTCATCTCCCTATGACTCTGCAAGTGAAGCTTTGGCCCGCCGCCACCCTGTCGGTCTTTAAGTCACGGATTCAATCAGCTCGCCAAAGGATTACTCTTCGCCACTCCCAACTTCCGCTGAGAGCCGATATTGCCGAGAAGTGCCGACGGCTCAATGAGAAGAAGGCTGCTCTGGACGCCAAGACGGATACTTCTGCCACTCGTACCGAACTCGAGACCTTGCACAAGGAGTTGGAGGACCTCGAAGAGAGGGTAAGGGTGACCAAACAGCTCATCCAAGATAAGGAGGCCCTTGTTGCCCGCTCTGAAGAAGAAGCAAAAGGTCTCACAGCCGATCCGAAGACCGATCCGGCTGAAATCCGTTCCACGAGCAATCAGCTGGTGACGGGCAAAGACGCAGATGACGAGGCTGAGATCGCTGAGGCGGAACGCATCCGTGTTGATGCTATTATCGCCCTCGGCGTGTTTCTCCAGTAGGGCTTTCATAGACAAATGATTCTGCTTCTCGGTAGGGCCTTGATGTGTTAATCGCTACGTTTGCAACGTTTTGCTTCTCTTCTTCTTGTTTTTTTTTTTTTTATTATTGGCCGATTTTCCACCGGCTATCGCTTACCATCTGTCTGGTGTTGTCTGGTGTTGCCATCACCGGAATTTGACCAAGTCAAAGGTGGGCCGCGATCAAAGATGGATGTGAAGAAATATTATAGAAGAAGTATGTGAAGGGGACTTTCTAATGTGGGCGTGCACTAAACCGTGCACGAGATAAAATCTAACTTCTAAACCGATATACAATCTATTATATTAAGATACACGGGCTAACTAGCCCAAATTCTCCGTGCGAGGCCGCTTCATAGTTCCTCCATATGTAATCTCCCAAGCCCATCTTGATCGCGGCCCACCTCCTGATTTAGCCAAAATCTGGTGATAACACATGCCCCCTGGTTTTGGTAATGATAATTTCAAAACCACTGCGTTTTTCCTCGGAGGGGTCATGTCACGGCAGAGCGGAAGCTCGTCGCAGCACGCCTCATCATGACGACTTGCCTTCCCAACTTCCCTGCACGATTTGACGGTTTTGGCACCATGTCCTCGAGAACTGCTCGAAAATTAAAAACCCCCACCTCCTTTTACTTAGCCGCAACGAACAGTTCTCTTCTTTACCCCTTCCGCAGTAGCGCTCCAAAAAACCCTCCCCTGCAACCATGTCCTCCTCCTCTTCCTCTTCTTCTTCGTCGGCTCCTTCCCACGTGTCTTCTCCCATCCGAGAGTCGACGCCCTCGTGGGGTACACAAGCGGCGTACGACATCCTTGCCCCGACAAAGTGGGACAAAGAGGATCATGACTCCTCCGTCTCGGTCCGAGGATGACAAATCCCAAACCGACGGGGAGAGCGACCTCCGCTTCCTTGCTGACGAGGAAGTAGTGGAGGAGAGCGAAGACGACCGCCTCTCCTGGGCGGACTTCACCACCTCCGAGGAGGTGAAGGAGGAGGGAGAGGAGGAGGAGGATGAAGACAGCCCTCCGACGAGCCGCCGGCCAAACGCCGCCACCTCCGGCCCGGGAACTTCAGCGACGTCGACGGTGACGACGACGCCGACGGAGAGGACGAAGACGACGAGGGTCCTATCGGCGGCCGCCGGAGCAGCAGCGACGAGCCGGCGGGGAGCAGCACCGGCGGTGGCGGCGACGGCGGCGACGACGACGGCGACGAGGGCGGCAGCAGCCCCTAGATAGGGTCTTAGTATAGGGCTAGCGATAGCAGGACGGGGCAATGTATCCCCCTGGTCTTCCCTTTTGAGAGCAATCAGCTCTTCTATGTAAGAAATCTGGCTTATTAATGAAGAAATTCCCCAACTCGATTTTGCCGATTCTCTTTACGATAATTTAGCCGATTGTCTTTCCTCCTGATTCTGCCGATTGCCAAACTGGACAATGCCCCACAAACCGATGGCATCACACCGGTCTCCCACCCTAAATTTCGAGATAGATCCACCCAGACCCAAACTCCTTGCCATGCAAAGCCAAGCCTTTACTCGCGCAACTCCGCAGATCTCTCAAGATGGCATGTTGAACCTAACGGCAGAACTCCTGAAATAATGTCAGGTCTTCTTTTCATTATCCTCTCCGAATTCTGCTCGTTCAGCTCCGGCAGCTTCCTTCTACAGTAATCACTGTCTTTTGAACAAGCCGTCACGAAGAGTGGGCCCACTTCGACGGAGTTGGTTAAACTTCGAGGGCGAGCTGCCCCAGAGCCTCAGCCAAAGCGAGGATAAAGGACGGATCATCACCATTGAGATTTCGGGGCGGGCTCAGCCTTGTCCAAGAGAGCTATCCCGCAGGGCCACCAGCCGATCACCTCCCTTCCGTTGAGGGTCCATACGGCCGATCCATCGAGGCTATGAGCAGGTTTTGCACCATAAGCACCATTCTCTAGGTAACTTGTGGTGCAGAGTTCAGCTCGATCCCAACGAAATCGACTCCTCGGAGCGCGAGACCTTCACGGCGAGCTGCCCCCGGGCCTCCAAGGTGAGAATAGCGAGCGAGCTGATCACGTCAATCATCCTTGATTTCCAACTCGCAACGCCGTATCAACCGATTCGGAACAAATCGGCTCTTCAGAGTGAGGGGATTTCAGGGCGAGCCGCCCTCCCCCGAGCTTCTTTAGTCCAAGCCTTGCGCCTTGCTGATCAGATCAGCTCATCATCTTCGGCAGGCTGAAGCAACTTCCGGTGAGAACGTCTTCGTATTTCTGACGCCCTTCAGACTCTTGGAGGGAACTACCCCCTCTGTTCTTAAGTCGATGTCTGTACATCGGCTACGCCTGAAATTTTTCGAAATTTATTTTTCGGCCGACTCGTATATCGGCCCCCATGTTCCAATACCCATCAACAAAAGATGAGATGCTTACAGTTGCATATCCTCGTATTTCCATATACACAGGTGCCCCCCGAGCCGATTCTGTCAAGAAAATTGATGGTATCGGCTCTGTTGGATAACATGTTGAACCCGAGGCAGAAAGGTAGGTGAGGATAATTTTGGCCGATTGCTTGGAATCGGCCTCCACGTTGCTTGTTCGTTGAAGGTTTTGTAAGTTCCCTTCGTAAATTTTTGGGGCCGATCACAAGGATCAGCCTCTCCTGGTTTGCCCATTGGTTTGGTCTTGCTACTTGGTCGGGCTGGATGAAACCAACCCAACCTCTGACTTGATGCGCCTGCTGTCGTCCACCTTGTGTGCTCCGTAGAGTCGTGGAGCGCTACGCTCTGTCGGCAAGACGAGTACCATGTTTGTGCCCGCCGATGTCTCATCATCGGCTTTCCTCTGTTTAGGGCGCCACTCCATTTTCCGTGGACGACCCTCTTCATCCAGGGTTCGCTGAACCTTTGCAGCCGAGATCGGGCCGTGCCTTTCTTAGCGTATGCGGGTACAACCTTTCGGCTTCCTCCGGGCCGCGCAATCGCTGAACCCTGCGCTTACGGGAACGGCTGAGTCCGTCGGGGCACCACCTTGGCCGGTGGTACTGTCTTCTTCCACTTCTCCCTCGTCTTCGAATCTTCAAGATCTGCCCAACGAGGTGACTCAGCGCGTTTGCTTTGTGGTGGGAGAGGCCCTAAGCGCTCGAACACGGACACGTTGGCTGCCTCCTTCTTTTTCGATTGCATTACGGGCAATTGCCGATTGTGGGCAATCGGCTCATTCCTGAATCCCAGCGGTGTACGAAGAAGGGGCAGTCCCAATGTCCGGCGTTGTCGTCTTGCTCCCTTGATGCTTCCGTGGCACGGCGCTCGTGCTCCTCCTCATCGTGATCCTGCCGACGATGTCTTCGGCTTCTCTAGCCAAACGATCTTCTCTATCACCGTAATTGGGTCGCCGGCGTTGACCATGCTCGACTAACATATTTGTTGAGGAGGTGATCGAGAGAGGGTCGCTGATATCTTATATTCTTCACCTCTCCCTCTGTGACATAGCGCTTGCCATCATGACGGAGCCGATCGCGTGGAGCGGCCTCATCTGTATCCTTGCTGTGAGAGCAGCTGCCCTCATCTCCATCTTTGCCAGAGTGGTTTCCAGGCCCTACCATGTTGATGCTGAACGAGGGACCTGGGCTGGCAACCTTCGGGGTAGGTGATTTCTACCATGTTAACGGCGGGGAAGGGTTGGGTGTCGACCTTCATGGCGTGCTTGGTTGAAAATTAGCCGCCCCTTCTCTATCGCCGCTTGGATGTGTCGACGCCACACCCGGCGGTCGTTGGTGGCATGGGAAAGCGAGTTGTGGAATTTGCGGTACGGCTTTCCGTTTAGCTCTTTCGCCGTGGGGAACTTGAGACCTTCGGGAACCGTCAAGCTGTTTCTCCTTGAGCGAGGAGGTCGAAGATTTGTTCGGTCTTGGTCACGTCAAAATCAAATCCCACAGGCGGCCCCGGTGGCTTTACCCATTTGCGGGCCACGGGGTTCCTCCACGAGTCCACTCAGCCACTTGCTATCTCTTGGCCTCCCGCGGGCACTTCATCCTCCTCCGTATCGACCATGACTACTGCACGCTTGAACTTGTCTTGGTACGAGGTCGGGGTGGCGCTGTTCATATGCCGATAGTTTCGAACCATGTGCGCCGGCGAGGGATAATCTGCTTGGGAGGCCATGTCCTTGAGCTGTGTTGCAAGGCCTGCTACTGCCAACTCGGCTGCTTCCTTTTCGGTTATACGAACCGAATAACATCGGTTCCTAAGATTCCTGAAGCGGCTGGATGTATTCTGTCACCGTTTCCCCGCGCTTCTGACGTAGTTGTGCTAGATCGGCAATGCCAGACTCGGAAGCTTCTGAATGGTATTGCATATGGAGCTGTTCTTCCAATTGCTTCCAAGGCTGGATGGAGTTCGCTGGTAGAGAGGTGTACCATCCAAAAGCCGATCCCGTGAGGGACTGTGAAAAGAGCCTCACGCGTAGCTGATCCGACACTGAAGCCGGTCCTAGTTGAGCCAAATATCGGCTGACGTGCTCGATGGAGCTGGAGCCATCTGATCCACCGAATTTGGAGAAGTCAGGGAGCCGATATTTTGGTGGCAGCGGGATCATCTCGTAATCGTCGGGGTACGGCTTGGAATAGCCGATCGCCCTTCTTTTCGGCATCATGCCGAACTGGTCTCTCGGTATGGTGCCGATCTGATCCGCTGTGCTGGCCGTAGGAGTTGCACTACGAAGATTCGCCGGGGTGGCGTACTTGGCCTGCCACGTTTGCTTTTCCAGCTCCGAGCCGGCTGCGGGAGCTGGGCTCGGGAGTTTCGTCGGTGTGGCGTATTTAGTTAGCCACGTCCGCTCTGTCGCCGACGTTCCTCCTGTCTTCGCCGGAGTCCCCGATGTTGTGGCCTGGTTTGTGAGTGCCCGGTCACCACAATCCGGCACATACATGCACGCGTACCCATGAGGGATCTCCTTAGGCGCCTCCATTAAGAACTGGTAGTCACTGGGGTCGCCACCAATTCTGTAGACGAGGAATGCCGGTGTAGTCGGCACTTCGGCGGGTGCTGCCAACGCAAATGGCAGCGGTGGACGGGACTCGGAATGGCAACTCTCCTTGATGAGTCCCGAGAGCTGGTCCGACGGCGAGTGCGGTGGCTCATGATCTCCTGGATCACGCGCGAGCGACACGCTCCGGCACGTTGACCAAGTTCTCGAGTGGCGGTGTAGCGAGTGAGCCACCGGGTAGTTGATCTCCTGCCGCGGACCCACGGTGCGTTCCTCCGACGGGGAAGAGAGGTCTACCCCATCGAGTGCACCTTCGGTGAGAACCCCTTCCATCCGATGCCACCGGAACGGGTTCTGCGAAAAGAGCCGATGAGGTCGGCTTCGAGGGTAGCCTTGATCTCGTTGTATTGCTTCTTGAGGTCATCGGGCGGATCCTCGTAGGTGAGCTGGCGTGCCGTCCGCCATCTCAGATGTAGATGGCGATGTGGTTGATGTAGACGATTGTCCCACCGGGCGTGCCAGAATGTGTTGGCTGCCAAAACCCACCGGCGGGCAGCGGCCTTGTCAACACCTGTAGAGCCGGGGGGAGCCTAGAGCTGCGGCTGGCTGAGACCCCTCCGAGCGACGGCCCGCAATGCTCTTCTGGTCACACGCGGCGTTGCGAAGTGCAAGGGCGTGCCACCTGACCTATACCTGGTCAGGAAGGTGATGAGATTGCCTCGCTTAGTTTCTGCGGGGCATACATGTAAACGTTAAATACGAGCCTCGATCGGCTCTCAGGTTATCCTGTGAATCGGCTCAAAGAGCCGATCCACCCATGATCCGTGCGGGGTGCACGAATACTTGGTGGTCCTGCTTGATCAAGATGAAGCTAATGAGATCTACGACGATTTAGGGTTTTCACCACATAATCGGATCATCCTACTCCAGGTTGGGCCGTGATGGCCACGCACGGTGCTCGTAAGCCGATCCTAAACAAGGCCAAAAAACCAACATGAAGTTGATCCTAGGAACATCCCGTTTAGGACTTGCGAACGCCACCCTACGTGCCACAGGATCCTCCCCCCTTTGTAAGGCCAAACTATTGCGAGATATTAAACTAATCCTTGTAGAACAAGGAGCAATCGTAACGGATCAGATCTACTAAATAATGATCAAGCGGGGTGCCGCCCCCACACCTGAGATAGGCGTGAGGACGGCTAGATATGCAAGGGTTGCACTACGTAAGCATGCTTAAACGAAGAACAATGCTAACCCTAACACATCTAATGATAACTACGTTGCTCGCCATCAAAAGCGCTTCGATACGAGCAACGCATGAACAACGTGGGGCTTGTGCTGCCTAGATCGCAAGATGCGATCTAGGCAGCATGTCGCTTACCGATAGAAACCCTCGAGATGAAGGAGTTGGCGATGCGCCGAGATTGGTTTGTTTTTGGGGTTGAACGTGAGTTGTTGTTTATTCCATAAACCCTAGGTACATATTTATAGTCCAGGGGACTTTCTAATGAGGGCGTGCACTAAACCGTGCACGACTAAGATTCTATCTCTAAACTAAAATAGATCTAATATGTTACAGATACACGGGCAATTAAGCCCAACGAGGCCGATTCATATAATTCTCCATGTATATTTCTTTAAGCCCATCTTGATCGCGGCCCACCTCTGACTTGGTTAAATCTTGGTGATAACACATGCCCCCCTGGTTTTGGAAATGGAATTTCCAAAATCATTACGCTCTCGTCGGGTCATGTCGTGGCAGAGACCGTCGCGAGTATCCGTCATCATGATGACTTGCCTTCTCAACTTCTCCGCGTGATTTGGCAGTCTTTTCTCTTTCTTTCAAACACCACTTCCTCGGAAGCTGCTGTGGCATTGAATTTTCACCATCCCTCTTTATTTAACCGCTACGAACAGTTCTGCCTCTGCATCCTCGCATTAGCAGTCCAAAAACCCTCCTGCACCATCATGTCTTCTTCCTCCTCAGCCCCATCGGACTCCTCCAGCCAGTCCTCCATGTCCCGCGAGCCGACGCCGGAGCACAACCCAGCGGCGGTCCATGCGGCCAATACCCGCCGCGCCATTGCGGCCGGGGAGGAGTCGGATCATGACTTCTCCATCCGGTCCGAGGACGACCAGTCCTCGACGGACGGGGAGAGCGACCTCCGTTTCCTCGCCGACGGGGAACCGGAGGAGGAGAGCGATGACGATCGCTTCTCCTGGGACGACTTCACCTCCTCCGAGGGGTGATGGAGGAAGAAGAGGAGGAGGAGGACGACGACGACGACGACTCCCTCGAAGGCTACCCACCGGCGAAGCGCCTTCGCATGTGGTGGGACGACGACGAGCGGCGACGACGAGGACGGGGATGAGGCCCCCGTGGAGGGCTACGGGAGTAGCGACGAAGAGCCCATCGGCAGCAGTGCCGATGAGAGCTCGGAGGATGATGATGAGGACAATGACGGCCCGTAGATAGGACCTCTGTCATAGGGTCAGTAGTGGTAGATGGGGCAATGTATCCCCTCGTATTTCCTTTTGAGAGCAATTCAGCTCTTTATGTAAGAAATCCCGCCTATCAATGAAGAATTGTTCCCCACTTTGATTTTGCCGATTTCTTCTGAGTTTGATTGAGCCGATTTGCCTCTCCTACTGACCTTGCCGATTTGCCCTCTTTGCCAATGTGTAATGAGCCGATAACAACGCATCGGTCCTTCAACAGAGCGATCTACCAGGCCTGTTGCCCCCCGAGTCTCAGCCAATGCAAAACAGAGACGAGGAATACGCGCATGAACTGTGTAGACCTAGGCTCGATCATGTGTGGGGAAGTTCCTTATGCGAGCGTCAGCCGATTTGAAGCATACATCGGCTTCCCAAAGACGGAAAGCCTTCAAGGTGAGCTGCCCCCGAGTTTCTTCGAGTCCTGCCAGGCCGAGACAGTGCTCCACGACATTGATCCGATCATTGATCTGATCCGCGCGCCCATGCTTGCTCCTGACATTGTCCTTGAAGAAAACTCCCCTTGAGTCGATGGCCACGCATCGGCTTTCATGTCCTTAAGTCGATACCTGCTGCATCGGCTGTGCTCGAAAATTTTCGAATTTTCACTTTTTTTACGGCCGACCTGTGCATCGGCCCCCATATTTCAATACCCATCAACAGAAGATGAGATGCTTCTGTTGCATATCCTCGTATTTTCATATACACGGGTGCCCCCGAGCCGATTCTGTCAAGAAAATTGATGGTATCGGCTCCGTTGGATAACATGTTGAACCCGGGCAGAGAGGTAGGTGAGGATAATTTTGGCCGATTGCTTGGAATCGGCCTCCACGTTGCTTGTTCGTTGAAGGTTTTGTAAGTTCCCTTCGTAAATTTTTGGGGCCGATCACAAGGATCAGCCTCTCCTGGTTTGCCCATTGGTTTGATCTTGCTACTTGGTCGGGCTGGATGAAACCAACCCAACCTCTGACTTGATGCGCCTGCTGTCGTCCACCTTGTGTGCTCCGTAGAGTCGTGGAGCGCTACGCTCTGTCGGCAAGACGAGTACCATGTTTGTGCCGGCCGATGTCTCATCATCGGCTTTCCTCTGTTTAGGGCGCCACTCCATTTTCCGTGGACGACCCTCTTCATCCGGGGTTCGCTGAACCTTTGCAGCCAGATCAGGCCGTGCCTTTCTTAGCGTATGCGGGTACAACCTTTCGGCTTCCTCCGGGCCGCGCAATCGCTGAACCCTGCGCTTCGGGAACGGCTGAGTCCGTCGGGGCACCACCTTGGCCGGTGGTACTGTCTTCTTCCACTTCTCCCTCGTCTTCTGAATCTTCAAGATCTGCCCAACGAGGTGACTCGGCGCGTTTGCTTTGTGGTGGGAGAGGCCCTAAGCGCTCGAACACGGACACGTTGGCTGCCTCCTTCTTTTTCGATTGCATTACGGGCAATTGCCGATTGTGGGCAATCGGCTCATTCCTGAATCCCGGCGGTGTACGAAGAAGGGGCAGTCCCGATGTCCGGCGTTGTCATCTTGCTCCCTGGATGCTTCCGTGGCACGGCGCTCGTGCTCCTCCTCATCGTGATCCTGCCGACGATATCTTCTGGCTTCTCTAGCCAAACGATCTTCTCTATCACCGTAATTGGGTCGCCGGCGTTGACCATGCTGACTAACATATTTGTTGAGGAGGTGATCAGAGAGGGGTCGCTGATATCTTATATTCTTCACCTCTCCCTCTGTGACATAGCGCTTGCCATCATGACGGAGCCGATCGCGTGGAGCGGCCTCATCCGTATCCTTGCTGTGAGAGCAGCTGCCCTCATCTCCATCTTTGCCAGAGTGGTTTCCAGGCCCTACCATGTTGATGCTGAACGAGGGGCCTGGCTGGCAACCTTCAGGGTAGGTGATTTCTACCATGTTAACGGCGGGGAAGGGTTGGGTGTCGACCTTCATGGCGTACTGGTTGAAAATTAGCCGCCCCTTCTCTATCGCCGCTTGGATGTGCTGACGCCACACCGGCGGTCGTTGGTGGCATGGGAAAGCGAGTTGTGGAATTTGCGGTACGGCTTTCCGTTTAGCTCTTTCGCCGTGGGGAACTTGAGACCTTCGGGAACCGTCAAGCTGTTTCTCCTTGAGCGGGAGGTCGAAGATTTGTTCGGTCTTGGTCACGTCAAAATCAAATCCCCTGGGCGGCCCTGGTGGCTTTACCCATTTGCGGGCCACGGGGTTCCTCCACGAGTCCACTCAGCCACTTGCTATCTCTTGGCCTCCCGCGGGCACTTCATCCTCCTCCGTATCGACCATGACTACTGCACGCTTGAACTTGTCTTGGTACAGGTCGGGGTGGCGCTGTTCATATGCCGATAGTTTCGAACCATGTGCGCCGGCGAGGATAATCTGCTTGGGAGGCCATGTCCTTGAGCTGTGTTGCAAGGCCTGCTACGCCAACTCGACTGCTTCCTTTTCGGTTATACGAACCGAATAACATCGGTTCCTAAGATTCTGAAGCGGCTGGATGTATTCTGTCACCGTTTCCCCGCGCTTCGACGTAGTTGTGCTAGATCGGCAATGCCGGACTCGGAAGCTTCGAATGGTATTGCATATGGAGCTTGTTCTTCCAATTGCTTCCAAGGCTGGATGGAGTTCGCTGGTAGAGAGGTGTACCATCCAAAAGCCGATCCCGTGAGGGACTGTGAAAAGAGCCTCACGCGTAGCTGATCCGACACCGAAGCCGGTCCTAGTTGAGCCAAATATCGGCCGACGTGCTCGATGGAGCTGGAGCCATCGATCCACTGAATTTGGAGAAGTCGGGGAGCCGATATTTTGGTGGCAGCGGGATCATCTCGTAATCGTCGGGGTACGGCTTGGAATAGCCGACCGCCCTTCTTTTCGGCATCATGCCGAACTGGTCTCTCGGTATGGTGCCGATCGATCCGCTGTGCTGGCCGTAGGAGTTGCACTGCGAAGATTCGCCGGGGTGGCGTACTTGGCCTGCCACGTTTGCTTTTCCAGCTACGAGCCAGCTGCGGGAGCTGGGCTCGGGAGTTTCGTCGGTGTGGCGTATTTAGTTAGCCACGTACGCTCTCGTCGCCGACGTTCCTCCTGTCTTCGCCGGAGTCCCCGATGTTGTGGCCTGGTTTGTGAGTGCCCGGTCACCACAATCCGGCACATACATGCACGCGTACCCATGAGGGATCTCCTTAGGCGCCTCCATTAAGAACCGGTAGTCACCGGGGTCGCCACCAGTGCAGTAGACGAGGAATGCCGGTGTAGTCGGCACTTCAGCGAGTGCTGCCAACGCAAATGGCAGCGGTGGACGGGACTCGGAAAGGCAACTCTCCTTGATGAGTCCCGAGAGCTGGTCCCGACGGCGAGTGCGGTGGCTCATGATCTCCTGGATCACGCGCGGAGCGACACGCTCCAGGCACGTTGACCAAGTTCTCGGAGTGGCGGTGTAGTGAGTGAGCCACCGGGTAGTTGATCTCCTGCCGCGGACCCCGGTGCGTTCCTCCGACGGGGAAGAGAGGTCTATCCCATCGAGTGCACCTTCGGTGAGAACCCCTTCCATCCGATGCCACCGGAACGGGTTCTGCGAAAAGAGCCGATGAGGTCGGCTTCGAGGGTAGCCTTGATCTCGTTGTATTGCTTCTTGAGGTCATCGGGCGGATCCTCGTAGGTGAGCGGCGTGCCGTCCGCCATCTCGGATGTAGATGGCGATGTGGTTGATGTGAGACGATTGTCCCACCGGTGCGTGCCGAGAATGTGTTGGCTGCCAAAACCCACCGGCGGGCAGCGGCCTTGTCAACAGCTTGTAGAGCCGGGGGAGCCTAGAGCTGCGGCTGGCTGAGACCCCTCCGAGCGACGGCCCGCAATGCTCTTCCGGTCACACGCGGCGTTGCGAAGTGCAAGGGCGTGCCACCTGACCTATACCTGGTCGGGAAGGTGATGAGATTGCCTCGCTTAGTTTCTGCCGGGGCATACATGTAAACGTTAAATACGAGCCTCGATCGGCTCTCGGGTTATCTCGTGAATCGGCTCAAAGAGCCGATCCACCCATGATCCGTACGGGGTGCACGAATACTTGGTGGTCCTGCTTGATCAAGATGAAGCTAATGAGATCTACGACGATTTAGGGTTTTCACCACATAATCGGATCATCCTACTCCAGGTTGGGCCGTGATGGCCACGCACGGTGCTCGTAAGCCGATCCTAAACAAGGCCAAAAAACCAACATGAAGTTGATCCTAGGAACATCCCGTTTAGGACTTGCGAACGCCACCCTACGTGCCACAGGATCCTCCCCCTTTGTAAGGCCAAACTATTGCAGATATTAAACTAATCCTTGTAGAAACAAGGAGCAATCGTAACGGATCAGATCTACTAAATAATGATCAAGCGGGGTGCCGCCCCCACACCTGAGATAGGCGTGAGGACGGCTAGATATGCAAGGGTTGCACTACGTAAGCATGCTTAAACGAAGAACAATGCTAACCCTAACACATCTAATGATAACTTCGTTGCTCGCCATCAAAAGCGCTTCGATACGAGCAACGCATGAACAACGTGGGGCTTGTGCTGCCTAGATCGCAAGATGCGATCTAGGCAGCATGTCGCTTACCCGATAGAAACCCTCGAGATGAAGGAGTTGGCGATGCGCCGAGATTGGTTTGTTTTTGGGGTTGAACGTGAGTTGTTGTTTATTCCATAAACCCTAGGTACATATTTATAGTCCAGGGGACTTTCTAATGAGGGCGTGCACTAAACCGTGCACGACTAAAATTCTATCTCTTATAATAAACTACTAAATAAAGATACACGGGCAATTCAGCCCAAGACCCTTCGTGCCAGGCCGCCTTAGAATCCTTCCACAGGTAATCTTCCAAGCCCGGCCCACCTCTGGATTCGTCTAAAATCTGGTGATAACATGGATTGGTTTTAAAGACAAGGAATAAAATTTTTAAAGGTAGCACGCAAGCAATTTACTTTGGAATGGCAGAAAAATACCACATAGTAGGTAGTTATGGTGGACACAAATGGCATAAGTTTTGGCTCAAGGTTTTGGATGCACGAGAAGCAATTCCTCTCAGTACAAGCCTTTGGCTAGCAAGGTTGTTTGAAGCAAACACAAGTATGAACCGGTACAACAAAACTTACATAAGAACATATTGCAAGCATTATAAGACTCTACACTGTCTTCCTTGTTGTTCAAACACTTTTACCAGAGAATATCTAGACTTTAGAGAGACCACTGACGTGGGCATTACCCTTCGGGTAACCGACATTGCCTTATCCCGTATTGTCTAGTTGGAGGCCCATGAAGGCACTTGGAGGCAAGACGGGCCACTTGGATGGCGCACCAGAAGATTCCTTGGCGGGCAAGATAACGAGGCGGCCGAACAAGGAAAGATTAGATCTAAAGCTATTGTAAACCTAGTCGTACTCGGTTAGACCTCTTGAGATCTGGCCTCCTATATAAAGGCTAGGAGAGGGGCTGCCGAGGGACACAATCAACCTTAGCAATCTAAGCCACCAAAAATCTAGAGCTAGGTCAACATAGCACTTAGCCTCTCGACGAGATCTCAGCCGAATTATTCGGCACCCCATTGTAACCCAATATCTTCATAATCAAGAACAGACAGGCAGGACGTAAGGGTTTTACCTCATCGAGGGCCCCGAACCTGGGTAAATCGCTCTCCCCGCTTGTCCGTGAACCGATGTCTCGTGTCAGCTTGCGAGATTCTCGTCAACCCTAAGCCCCAATCGGAGGGCATTGCCGAGGAGTACCCTCGACAATTGGCGCCGTCTGTGGGAACCCTGTCGGCACAAGATCGGACATCGGCAGAGCCCGTCATGTCATCGGCGACTTCGTCAACACCATCATCACCAAAATTGGGAAGCCCGATTCGCTTCGGCTCCTATGAATTCACCCCGCACAGCGACTCGTCTCGCTCGACCTTCTCCGATCTGCAAGGCAACATGGAGATGACCTTCGGGAGCGTCCACTACAACGTCAACTCAGAAGGAATCCTTCGGCTGCTGGAGTCGCCCATCTCCAGATCAACGAGTCCAAGCGCGTCATCATCACTCGACCTTTCGGCTGGTCTTACATGCTCGACAAGTTCGCCCGCGCCCTCGACTCCCCGTTCAGCGTCGTCCATGTCGGTCGGATCCGACAATCCCGCATCTTCGGAATTAACCTCGTACTACTGCTTGAACTGCGACACCAGGCACGGGTTGTTATCGAGCGACACACCGTTCATCTGCAATGCCCAGTATTCATCAGGAGAGGACAGTGTCGACAGCATCACCCAAGGCGTCACCCGAGGAGCGGCGCATCACCAAGTTTACGTTGCTAATAGGGGAGATGGAGATCGCACCCCCCGTTCCAGCAGGCGAGCTAGTTTTGAGAACAGCGCCAGCAACAGCAACAGCGACCACACCATCGCAGAGGAGGAGTGGGCAGCAGCCAAAGAAGCCGTGCTTAACAACACATCGCTCCCGGCAGGAACCACGGTTGGCACCCTCAATGCCTACTGATGCGCGTAGATGGCACGTCCGTTGGGAACCCCAAGAGGAAGGTGTGATGCGCACAGCAGCAAGTTTTCCCTCAGTAAGAAACCAAGGTTATCGAACCAATAGGAGCCAAGAAGCACGTCGAAGGTTGATGGCGGCGGGATGTAGTGCGGCGCAACACCAGGGATTCCGGCGCCAACGTGGAACCCGCACAACACAACCAAAGTACTTTGCCCCAACGAAACAAGTGAGGTTGTCAATCTCACCGGCTTGCCGTAACAAAGGATTAGATGTATAGTGTGGATGATGATTGTTTGCGTAAAACAGTAGAACAAGTATTGCAGATTGTATTCGATGTAAAAGAATGGATCGGGGTCCACAGTTCACTAGAGGTGTCTCTCCCATAAGATAAATAGCATGTTGGGTGAACAAATTACAGGTCGGGCAATTGACAAATAAAGAGAGCATGACAATGCACATACATGATATGATGAATATTGTGAGATTTAATTGGGCATTACGACAAAGTACATAGACCGCTATCCAAAGCATGCATCTATGCCTAAAAAGTCCACCTTCAGAGTTATCATCCGAACCCCTTCCGGCATTAAGTTGCAAACAACGAGACAATTGCATTAAGTATGGTGCGTAATGTAATCAATAACTACATCCTCGGACATAGCATCAATGTTTTATCCCTAGTGGAAACAAGCACATCCACAACCTTAGAACTTTCCGTCACCGTCCCAGATTTAATGGAGGCATGAACCCACTATCGAGCATAAATACTCCCTCTTGGAGTTAAGAGCAAAAACTTGGCCAGAGCCTCTACTAATAATGGAGAGCATGCAAGATCATAAACAACACATAGGTAATAGATTGATAATCAACATAACATAGTATTCTCTATCCATCGGATCCCGACAAACACAACATATATGTTAGACGTGTATGATTAGGACACGTCTAGAGCAAACCGACTCAAAAGAGTCCTACCTTATTTGTAATCTATTTACTTAGCAGCCAAGTCTCCTGTACTATATAATCCCAACGTGGGATCAAATCAATCTAAGAGCAACAATTATATTTGCCTTCATGGTATCAGATTAGGGTTTTCTTGATCCTCTCCTATGGCGCCGTCAGAGCCCTCCGCCGCTGATCTCGCGGCTGCTGCCGCCGAGGCCACCGCCAAGGCCGCTCTCTGGGCGCTCGCGGCCGCACTCCCCAGCATCCGTGCCGTCGTGTCGGTCACCCTCGAGCTTTCAACCTCCAACTACCTCCAATGGCGCGGCATGTTCTCCGACGCTGTTGAGAAGTACGCCCTCGAGGATCATCTCCTCGAGGATGCCTACCCCACGGACCCCCGCCACAGTGGGCCCGCAACGACGCCATCGTCCGGTCATGGCTCAACGGCGCCGTCGCGCCCGAGCTTCTCGCCATGATCGTTGACACCACGACGCCACCGCCCGCACACGCCTTGTGGACGCGCCTCTCCAACATCTACCACGACAACGCGGACACCCGCTCCTCCTACCTCGAGCAAGAGTTCCACGGTCTCCAACGAGGCTCCCCGACCGTGGCTGATTACTGCCGCAAGCGTGAAGGTTCTCGCCGACGAGCTCAATGCGCTGGGCACGACCATCACCGACAAACGCCTAGTCCAGAACACGCTTCGCGGTCTCGGACCTCGGCTTGCGTACATGCGCACGTTGCTCCTGAAACAGCGTCCCCTTCCGCCGTTTCTTGACGTCCGCTCATCTCTACTACTCGAGGAGCTCACGTTGCAGCAGCAGTCCGAGTCATCCTCGACCCCGTCTGCCTTCGTCGCGCGCGGAGCCCCCACGCCTCCACCACCGCGTGGCCCTGCCGAAAATACGGGACCTCCGCGGCGCCCGGAAGTCTGCCGCAACTTCCAGCGCTTTGGAACTTGTCGCTTTGGCGCACGGTGCCGTTACGTCCACTCCGCGTCTCCCCAACAACGCGGCGGCACCCCCAACACATCCGGGAAGGGATCGCAGGCTCCCCGGCCGTCGATGCGTAACCCTTGGGCTGGGTCAATCCGGATGTGGCCGGGACCACCGCCACGGCCACCTCCTCTTGGCCTGCCTCAGGCTCATCATGCCATGCTATCGGCGCCGCCTCCATGGCCCTATGGCTCTACATCACCGATGCCATGGCCACCGGGAGCAGCTATACCATGGACGCCAGGAGCGACGCCATCCGCCCCGCCACCTGCACCCACATACAATCCAACCGCACCACCGCCATCCTTCGACCAAGCCCAACTCATGCAGGCTTTCAACACCATGTCCCCGACACCACCATCCTCGAATGAGTGGTTCATGGACTCGAGCGCCTCCGCTCACATGACCGGCAATCGTGGGTAACCTCTCTCACATCCTCACCTCTCACTCTCCTTACCCACATGTCATCGTCGGCAATGGCCAAACTATTCCCACAACCCACATCGGTCATACCACTCTTTCATCTCCTACCCATTCATTCTCTCTTAACAATGTCTTAGTTACACCCGACCTAATTAAAAATCTTATTTCTGTTCGTAAATTCACAACCGATAATCTTCTATCTCGTTGAGTTTGATCCGTTTGGTCTCTCTGTGAAGGACTTCCGCACCAAGAACGAGATCGTCAGGTGCAATAGTTCCGGTGACCTCTACCCCCTCTGGTTGCCGGCCTCCCCTGCGCACGCACTCTCCACCACCACATCATCAGCAACCTTGTGGCATCGTCGTCTAGGACATCTTAGTAGTCAAGCTTTGTCGCACCTAGCAAGTGCTTTTTCTTTTCCTTGTAATAAAAATGCTACCGATAATCAGTTATGTCATGCTTGTCAATTAGGGAAACATGTGCGTCTACCTTTTGATTCATCATCTACTCACACTACTCGACCTTTTCAACTAATCCATTGCGATTTGTGGACTTCCCCTCTTCCTAGTGTATCCGGTTACAAATACTACCTAGTTGTGTTAGATGATTTCACTCATTACCTTTGGACTTTTCCCTTACGCATGAAATCCGAAACTTTCCCAACACTCAAAAACTTCTTCGCCTATGTATCCACTCGGCTTCGTACAACAATTCAATCCCCGCAAGTGTGACAATGGTCGTGAATTTGACAATACTGCTGCCCGCACATTTCTCATGTCCCTCGGTGCCACTCTACGCATGTCTTGCCCATACACATCCCCTCAAAACGGTAAAGCCGAGCGTGTCATTCGCTCTACAAACAACATGGTTAGATCACTTCTTTTCCAAGCATGCATGCCTCCAATATATTGGGTCGAAGCTCTTAACACGTCCACTTTCTTGTTCAACCTTCACCCCACTAAAACCCTTCAGCACCACACCCCACACGAGGTTCTCTATGGCCTCCCTCTTCCTCTCGACCAACTTCGGGTTTTCGGATGTCTTTGTTACCCTAACCTCTCCGCTACCACAGCTCACAAACTCGCTCCTCGCACGACCGCCTGTGTCTTCCTTGGATACTCCTCTTCTCACCGCGGCTACCGCTGCCTCGACCTCTCCACACACAAACTTACCATCTCCCGTCATGTTGTCTTCGATGAAAATTCATTTCCTTTCTCCAAAATATCAACACCACCTACTCCCATTGATCTCTCATTCCTTGATGAGCTGCCACCCATCCTCCCAAACCCTCCACCCCGACCACCCATGCCTCAGCCTAACCCCCAGCCACCCACGCCTCCCCCTAACCCACCTCCACCTCCCCCTCCTCCCGTGGTTCTGGCTCCGGTTGGCCCTCCCCTTGCCGAGAATACTCACAATATGTACACTCGTGGCAAACGTGGTATGTCTCGGCTCTGTTGATCGCCTTAATCTGCATGTTGATGTTCTTAGTCCGCTTCCAAAAAGCTACCGTGGTGCTCCGAAGGATCCTCAATGGCATGCTGCAATGGTCGATGAATTTACAGACCCCGCAAAACAATCGGACATGGGATCTTGTGCCTAGACCACCTGGATCTAATATTGTTTCTGGCAAATGGATATTTCGTCATAAGCTCAAACCAGATGGCTCCTTAGACCGGTACAAAGCACGTTGGGTGCTCCGGGGCTTCACCCAACGCGCCGGTGTCGACTACGGTGAGACTTTCAGTCCGGTCGTCAAGCCGGCAACCGTTAGGACAGTTTTGTCCATTGCCGTCGCTCAAGACCGGCCGAGTCCATCAGCTCGACATCAACAATGCCTTTCTCCATGGTACTCTCGCCGAGACCGTCTATTGTGCACAACCGTCGGGTTCGTTGATGCTTCCCGGCCCGACCATGTATGCCGCCTCAACAAGTCTCTCTATGGGCTTAGCGAGCACCGCGAGCTTGGTATAGCCGCTTCACCGACCATCTTCTACGACTTGGATTTGTTGGCTCCCGTGCAGACCCCTCTCTCGTTTATCTACACACGCAACACGGAGACACTTTACCTGTCTGTTATATGTTGATGATATTGTGCCGATGGCCTCTTCCGAGCAGCTCCTTCGACACACCATCACAGCTCTAGAGCGCGAGTTCTCTCTCAAGGACCTTGGAGCATTACACTATTTTCTTGGTGTTGCCGTTACGCGCTCTCCTACCGGCATGTTCCTTTCTCAACGGCGAGTACATCCTCGACGTCCTTGACCGTGCAGGAATGACTGAGTGCAATCCATGCTCCACTCCGGTTGACACACAGTCCAAGCTTGGCGCTACTGGCGCCCCCGTCGCCGATCCATCCACTTATCGGAGCTTGGTGGGTGCTCTCCAGTATCTATCGTTCACCCGCCCGGACATCGCCTATGCCATTCAGCAGGTCTGCTTGTACATGCACGACCCACGAGAGCCGCATCTTAATGCGGTCAAACGGATTCTCCGGTACCTTCGCGGCACCGTCGACTATGGCCTGCAGCTACATCGCTCATCACCAACATCACTTACTGCTTATACTGATGCCGATTGGGCTGGATGCCCCGACACTCGCAAGTCGACTTCTGGGTATGGGGTTTTCCTTGGTGACAATCTGATCTCTTGGTCATCTAAGCGCCAACAAACTCGTCTCCCGATCGAGTGCGGAGGCAGAATATCGTGGAGTCGCTAATGAAGTTGCTGAAGCATGTTGGTTACGTCAGCTCCTTTCTGAGCTCCGTCGCCCACTTCAGCGAGCTACTGTGGTCTACTGCGACAACATCTCCGCCGTCTACCTTTCGACGAATCCAGCTTCAACATCAACGCACTAAGCATGTGGAGATTGATCTTCATTTTGTTCGAGAGCGTGTAGCCTTTGGAGATGTTCGTGTTCTCCATGTTCCCACATCCTCGCAGTACGCTGATATCTTCACCAAGGGGTTGCCATCGACTATCTTCACCGAGTTCCGCTCCAGCCTGAACGTCCGTGGTGCTCCCGCTCCGACTTGCGGGGGTGTTAGACGTGTATGATTAGGACACGTCTAGAGCAAACCGACTCAAAAGAGTCCTACCTTATTTGTAATCTATTTACTTAGCAGCCAAGTCTCCTGTACTATATAATCCCAACGTGGGATCAAATCAATCTAAGAGCAACAATTATATTTGCCTTCAATATAGAATTACAGATAGATGATCTTGATCATGTTAGGCAGCTCACAAGATCCGACAATGAAGCACATGAGGAGAAGACAACCATCTAGCTACTGCTATGGACCCATAGTCCAGGGGTGAACTACTCACTCATCACTCCGGAGGCGACCATGGCGGTGAAGAGTCCTCAAGGAGATGATTCCCCTCTTCGGCAGGGTGCCGGAGGTGATCTCCAGAATCCCCCGAGATGGGATTGGCGGCGGCGTCACAGTAAGGTTTTCCGTATCGTGGCTCTCGATGCGGGGGTTTCGCGACGAAGACCTTAAGTAGGCGGAAGGGCGGAGTCGGAGGGGTCACGGGGGCCCACACAGCAGGGCCGCGCGGGCCCCTCCTGGGCCGCGCCGCCCTAGTGTGGCGGCGCCCCGTGGCCCCACTTCGTCTTCTCTTCGGTCTTCTGGAAGCTTCGTGGCAAAATAGGCCCCTGGGCGTTGATTTCGTCCAATTCCGAGAATATTTCCTTTGTAGGATTTCTGAAACCAAAAACAGCGTAAAACAGACAACCGGCTCTTCGGCATCTCGTTAATAGGTTAGTGCCGGAAAATGCATAAATACGACATATAATGTGTATAAAACATGTAGATATCATCAATAATGTGGCATGGAACATAAGAAATTATCGATACGTCGGAGACGTATCGGCATCCCCAAGCTTAGTTCCTGCTCGTCCCGAGCATGTAAACGATAACAAAGATAATTTCTGGAGTGACATGCCATCATAACCTTGATCATACTATTGTAAACATATGTAATGAATGCAGCGATCAAAACAATGGTAATGACATGAGTAAACAAATGAATCATAAAGCAAAGACTTTTCATGAATAGTACTTAAAGACAAGCATCAATAAGTCTTGCATAAGAGTTAACTCATAAAGCAATAAATCAAAGTAAAGGTATTGAAACAACACAAAGGAAGATTAAGTTTCAGCGGTTGCTTTCAACTTATAACATGTATATCTCATGGATAATTGTAAACATAGAGTAATATAACAAGTGCAATATGCAAGTATGTAGGAATCAATACACAGTTCACACAAGTGTTTGCTTCTTGAGGTGGAGAGAGATAGGTGAACTGACTCAACATAAAAGTAAAAGAAAGGTCCCTCGCAGAGGAAAGCATCGATTGCTATATTTGTGCTAGAGCTTTGGTTTTGAAAACAAGAAACAATTTTGTCAACGGTAGTAATAAAGCATATGTATCATGCAAATTATATCTTACAAGTTGCAAGCCTCATGCATAGTATACTAATAGTGCCCGCACCTTGTCCTAATTAGCTTGGACTACCGGGATCATCGCAATACACATGTTTTAACCAAGTGTCACAAAGGGGTACCTCTATGCCGCATGTACAAAGGTCTAAGGAGAAAGCTCGCATTTTGGATTTCTCGCTTTTGATTATTCTCAACTTAGACATCCATACCGGGACAACATAGACAACAGATAATGGACTCCTCTTTTATGCATAAGCATGTAGCAACAATTAGTGTTCTCATATGAGATTGAGGATATATGTCCAAAACTGAAACTTCCACCATGATTCATGGCTTTAGTTAGCGGCCCAATGTTCTTCTCTAACAATATGCATGCTCTAACCATTAAAGTGGTAGATCTCCCTTACTTCAGACAAGAAGGACATGCATAGCAACTCACATGATATTCAACAAAGAGTAGTTGATGGCGTCCCAAGAAAACATGGTTATCGCACAACAAGCAACTTAATAAGAGATAAAGTGCATAAGTACATATTCAATACCACAATAGTTTTTAAGCTATTTGTCCCATGAGCTATATATTGCAAAGGTAAAGAATGGAAATTTTAAAGGTAGCACTCAAGCAATTTACTTTGGAATGGCAGAGAAATACCATGTAGTAGGTAGGTATGGTGGACACAAATGGCATAGTGGTTGGCTCAAGGATTTTGGATGCATGAGAAGTATTCCCTCTCGATACAAGGTTTAGGCTAGCAAGGTTATTTGAAACAAACACAAGGATGAACCGGTGCAGCAAAACTCACATAAAAGACATATTGTAAACATTATAAGACTCTACACCGTCTTCCTTGTTGTTCAAACTCAATACTAGAAATTATCTAGACTTTAGAGAGACCAAATATGCAAACCAAATTTAGCAAGCTCTAGGTGTTTCTTCATTAATGGGTGCAAAGTATATGATGCAAGAGCTTAAACATGAGCACAACAATTGCCAAGTATCAAATTATTCAAGACATTTTAGAATTACTACATGTAGCATTTCCCGATTCCAACCATATAACAATTTAACGAAGAAGATTCAACCTTCGCCATGAATACTATGAGTAAAGCCTAAGGACATATTTGTCCATATGCAACAGCGGAGCGTGTCTCTCTCCCACACAATGAATGCTAGGACCCATTTTATTCAAACAAAACAAAAACAAAAACAAACCGACGCTCCAAGAAAAGCACATAAGATGTGATGGAATAAAAATATAGTTTCGGGGGAGGAACCCGATAATGTTGTCGATGAAGAAGGGGATGCCTTGGGAATCCCCAAGCTTAGACGCTTGAGTCTTCTTAAAATATGCAGGGGTGAACCACCGGGCATCCCCAAGCTTAGAGCTTTCACTCTCCTTGATCATATTGTATCATCCTCCTCTCTTGATCCTTGAAAACTTCCTCCACACCAAACTCGAAACAACTCATTAGAGGGTTAGTGCATAATAAAAATTAACATGTTCAGAGGTGAAACAATCATTCTTAACACTTCTGGACATTGCATAAAGCTACTGGACATTAATGGAGCAAAGAAATTCATCCACCATAGCAAAAGAGGCAATGCGAAATAAAAGGCAGAATCTGTCAAAACAGAACAGTCCGTAAAGATGGATTTTATTGAGGCACCGGACTTGCTCAAATGAAAATTCCCAAATTGAATGAAAGTTGCGTACATATCTGAGGATCACGCACGTTAATTGGCATATTTTTCTGAGCTACCTACGGAGAGGCAGGTCGAAATTCGTGACAGCAAAGAAATCTGTTACTGCGCAGTAATCCAAATCTAGTATGAACCTTACTATCAACGACTTTACTTGGCACAACAATGCACAAAACTGTTGACTGCCAAAACCCACCGGCGGGCAGCGGCCTTGTCAACACCGTAGAGCCGGGAAGAGCCTAGAGCTGCGGCTGGCTGAGACCCCTCCGAGCGACGGCCCGCAATGCTCTTCTGGTCACACGCGGCGATGCGAAGTGCAGGGCGTGCCACCTGACCTATACCTGGCCAGGAAGGTGATGGGGATGCCTCGCTTAGTTTCCTGCAGGGCATACATGTAAACGTTAAATACGAGCCTCGATCGGCTCTCAGAGTTATCTCCGTGAATCGGCTCAAAGAGCCGATTCACCCATGATTCGTACGGGGTGCACGAATACTTGGTGGTCCTGCTTGATCAAGATAAAGCTAATTAGATCTACGACGATTTAGGGTTTTCACCGCATAATCGGATCATCCTACTCCGAGGTTGGGCCTCGCGGCCACGCACGGTGCTCGTAAGCCGATCCTAAACAAGGCCTAAAAACCAACATGAAGTTGATCCTCGGAACATCCTGTTTAGGACTTGCGAACGCCACCCTACGTGCCACCGGATCCTCCCCCTTTGTAAGGCCTAACTATTGCGAGATATTAAACTAATCCTTGTAGAACAAGGAGCAATCGTAACGGATCAGATCTACTAAATAATGATCAAGCGTGGTGCCGCCCCACACCTGAGATAGGCGTGAGGGCGGCTAGATATGCAAGGGTTGCACTACGTAAGCATGCTTAAACGAAGAACAATGCTAACCCTAACACATCTAATGATAATTACGTTGCTCGCCATCAAAAGCGCTTCAGTACGAGCAACGCATGAACAACGTGGGCTTGTGCTGCCTAGATCGCAAGATGCGATCTAGGCAGCATGTCGCTACCTGATAGAAACCCTCGAGACGAAGGAGTTGGCGATGCGCCGAGATTGGTTTGTTTGGGGTTGAACGTGAGTTGTTGTTTATTCCATAAACCCTAGGTACATATTTATAGTCCCGGGGACTTTCTAATGTGGGCGTGCACCAAACCGTGCACGAGTAAGATTCTATCTCTAAACTAAGATACGATCTAATATGTTACAGACACACGGGCAATTAAGCCCAACTTGGTATAAAAGGCCGATCCATGCACTTCTTCTATATATATTTCTTCACGTCCATCTCAATCGCGGCCCACCTCTGACTTGGTCAAATTCTGGTGATAACACATGCCCCCCTGGTTTTGGAAATGATATTTCCAAAATCATTACGTTTCTCTTTCGCCGGGTCATGTCATGGCAGAGCAGAACCATTGCAGTATTCTTCGTCATGATGCCCTGTCCTCTCGACTGCTCCGCGCGATTTGACCGTTGTCTTTGGGTACTGCCTCCTTGAAAACTGCTGTGGCTTTGAATTTTTTCACCGTAGCCCCTTTTTATTTAACCGCTTGAGCGGTTCGCCATTTCACCATCCTGCTCTGTCCTGGCCATCGGCACCAAAAAAATCCCCAAACTCTCACAGCCATGTCTTCCTCTTCTTCTTCTTCCTCGTCGGTCTTCCACGACTCCTCCTCCGAGCTTTCCTACGGGTCCTCCTCCTCCCGCGAGACGCCACCGGACATTCGCGCCCCAGAAGCATGGGACCTGGAAGACCACGCCTCCTCTGTCTGGTCCGAAGACGACCAGTCCCTGACCAGCGGGGACGAAGATCTTCAGTTCCTCGCCGTCGGGGAACTGGAGTCGGAGAGCGAGGACGACCAGTTCCCCTGGGACGGCTGCCCCACCTCTGAAGAAGAGGAAGAGGAAGACGATGGCGACGACGACGACTCCCTCGAGGGTTACCCGCCAGCGAAGCACCTCCGCATGTGGTGGGACGACGACAGCAGCGACGATGAAGACGAAGATGAAGCTCCCGTAGAGGGCTATGGGAGCAGCGACGAGGAACCCATCGGCAGTAGTGCCGATGAGAGTTCCGAGGACGACGACGAAGAAAGCGACGGCCCGTAGATTAAGATCTACTAGTATAGGCCTAGCAGTAGTAGATTGGCCAATAGACCCTTCTTTTGTTCTGCCTTCCCGAGCAATCGGCTCTTTCTTTGTAAGAAATCCCCTTATCAATGAAGAAAATCCCTTAACTAATTTCGCTCCCTTGTCGATTGTCGAATGGAGTTGTCGTACGAGGAGCCGATGGCGAATATCGGCTCATCTTGCTGTCTGAGGCCAAGCTGTTGTATAAACTTATTTCGCTAAAGTCGATATCAGCGTATCGGCTCTGTTCTCTGAAGTCGATGCCCGTGCATCGGCTGTACTTGCATACTGTTAATCTCCATATGTTTCTCAAGTCGATGCCTGTACATCGGCTGTGATGTATATATGTTTTTTTTTTTACTGGCCGATTCTGAAATCGCCCCCCCACATCTTACTGTCCATCATCCCACATGCTTGGGGAATATTTCTTGAGGTGTTGACCATTAACAGCCACGGGGAATTTTTCGCCGCTCAATTCCTCCAGCATGTATGCATTACCCTTCAGGGCCTGGACCACTTTGTACGGACCGTGCCAATTAGGAGACCACTTGCCATATGCCTTATCCCTGGTTCCCAATGGCAACACAGCTTCCCACACAAGATCACCAACTTGGAACTCCTTTGGCCTAACCTTTTTGTTGTAAGCACGAGCCACCCTGGCTTTGTTCTCCTTAATCTTCTCCAACGACCAAAGCCTGAGTTCTCGTTGCGTCCTCAATAGTGTCGCTCATCAAAGCCGCATACTCTTCGACTGTCGGATCATTCTCGAAACGTGACACGTCTTGATCCAGCCGTAATTTCCCAAGGCAATACGGCCTCCTGTCCATAGACAAGCTGGTACGGCGAGGTCTTTATAGCTCCATGGAACGACATGCGGTAGGCCCATAATGCTTCTGATAACTTCTCGTGCCAATCCCGAGGGTTCTCGTCAATTTTCCTCTTGATCAGCTTGATCAGGCTCTGATTGGATGCCTCGGCTTGTCCGTTAGCTTGAGCATAGTATGGGGATGATCGGATCGCTTTAATCCCTACGTCATCACAGTAACTTCCCGAATTCTTTAGAAGTAAAGACCGAACCTCCATCGGTCGTGATAGTCCGGGGATTCCAAACCTATGAATGACGTGTTCTTTCACAAACTTGATCACGTCCTCTCGATGTTACCTTTTTCATAGGGACGGCCTCCACCCACTTGGTGAAGTAATCTGTGATAACCAAAATCCATTCATGTTTTTTACCCGATGCCGGATGGATTTTGCCGATCATATCCATGCCCCACCCCGAAACGGCCAAGGCTTGATGATGGGGTTCATCGCCGATGCTCGGCACCATCTGAATTTTTCCGAACATCCGACATGCTTGGCACCCCCGTAATAATTGAAGCAATCTTCAAGCATAGTGGGCCAATAAAACCCCGATCGCTCGATCAACCACTTCATCTTATGAGCCGATCGATGTGTTCCACGTGCGCCTTCATGCACCTCAGGTAAGAGCCGATTGGACTCAGGTCGGTCCTAGGCACTTGAGTAGCAACCCTTCCAATGTCCTGTAGAACATATCGTCTCCTATAAGGACATACTTCATGGCTCAGTATCTCACCCGTTTAGGTGCCCCCCGAGCCGAATCTTTCAAATAATCGAAGATCTCGGCTCTCCAATCATTCTCGTTCCAGGAATTGTATCTGAACTTCCGCTCCGTCGGCTATATCTATGTAGCCTGACGCCATTTGTGCGAGATTGTTGGCATCGGTATTCCGGGACCTTGGGATCCAATTGAAGTTGATGTACCGGAACTGTGTCATCAACTCACGGCATTCCACCCAATATGGGAACAGCGATTCACTTTCGCAATTATATTCCTCCGTGAGCTGGTTGATCACCAACTTTGAGTCTCCAAAGAGCTCTACAGCTTCTGCTCCAGCTTCCAATAACAATTCCATTCCCTTACGTATTGCCTCATATTCTGCTACGTTGTTTGTGCAAGGGGTAGATAATCTGATGGAGAAGGAGTATTCTGCCCCCCGAGGCGATACGAGCAGAATGCCGATGCCGCAACCATCGTCACAAACCGATCCATCGAAGAACATAGCCCATGCACGTATGGACAGTGCTGCTATATTGGTGCTGATCCGTTCAGCGATGAGATCGGCCAATGCTTGGCCCTTGACCGCCTTCGCAGGCTGGTACCGGAGATCAAATTCTGACAGCGCAAGCATCCATTTACCGAGTCGGCCTTTCAAAACAGGGGCCGACAACATGTGTTTGACGACGTCTGATTTACAGATGACGATGATCTCTGCCGTCGAAGGATGTGATGGAGTTTGGTGCAGGTGAAGAATAAGCAGAGGCAAAGTTTCTCGACCTCAGGGTATCTTGTCTCCGCGTCCAGCATCCTTCTGCTGAGGTAGAAAACGACTCTCTCAACGCCATCGTAAAGTTGTACCACCACTGAAGCAATGGACGTGTCAGCTACCGACGTGTAGATGTAGAATGGCCTGTCTTGTCGGGGCGGAACTAGCACAGCGGCGTCGCTGCGATATCGCTTAATCTCATCAAACGCCTGTTGCTGTTCTGCCCCCCAATGAAACTCGTCGTCCGATTTGGTCTTTACCAGCGCCATGAACGGCTCGATTCGTCCTGACAGATTAGAGATGAACCGCCGGACGAAATTGATCTTGCCGATGAGGCGTTGAAGCTCCTTTTTCGTGGTCGGCGGCTGCATGGTACGTACCGCCTCCTGACTTTTCAGGCCGATCTCAATTCCCCGTTCATGAACCAGAAAACCTAGGAATTGTCCAGCCGTCACGCCAAAGGCACACTTCTTTGGGTTCATTCTCAACCCGAATTTCCGAGTCCGGTCTAGGACGCGCCGTAGGTCGTCCAAGTGCCCCTCCATGGAGACTGATTTGACCACCACGTCGTCGATATAGATCTCCACCAACTTGCCGATCAGATCATGAAATATATAATTCATGGCCCGTTGGTACGTTGCACCAGCATTCTTCAACCCAAAGGTCATGACCACGTATTCGAACAAGCCTACCGCCCTCGGTACCCCGAATGCGGTCTTGTGTATGTCCTCCGGAGCCATGAAAATCTGATTATAACCGGCGTTGCCATCCATGAAGCTCAACACCTTGTGGCCGGCAGCCGGCGTTTATCAAGGTTTCCGCCACGGGCATCGGATATTCGTCCTTTGGGGTAGCTCGTTAAGGTCTCGGAAATCGATGGCCACGCGCCATCGGCCGTCCTTCTTCTCCACCGAACGATACTCGGAGATCCACTCAGCATACCCGCATGGCCCGATGAATCCGGCGGCCAACATTTTCTCAATCTCCTTCTTGACTTCTTCCGAATTTCGGCCCTCATCTGACGTGCTCGTTGTTGGAACGGCCGAAATCCTTTCTTCAGGGGGAGGCGATGCTCAATGATGCTCCTGTCCAACCCAGGCATCTCCGTGTAATCCCATGCAAAGCAATCTGGGTATTCCTTCAACAGGGCTATCATCTGTCCCCTGAGCTGCGGATCTAACTTCTTGCTGATAAAAGTAGGTCGAGGCTTATCCCCAGGACCGATGTCGACTTCCTCTAGCTCATCAGCTGATGTGAACCCGTACCCTAGCTTCCCGTCACCTGTGAGGTCGACGCCGCATACTGGGAGAGCGGGTGATACGGACAAAACGGGCCGATTACTAGCTTCGGCTTCCACCTTGATCATCACCAGGATGTTTTGGCGGTGTCGGGGCCGATCGCATGGAGCAGCCTCTTCATTGTCTTCGCCACGAGAGCAGTTGACCTCGCCTTTATCTTCATCAAGGGGGTGCCCCAGTTCTATCATGTTGATGTTGAACGGATGTCCTGGTTGGCACCTCCCAGGGTGAGCACCGTTAATCCTGTCAACGGCACGCGCCGGTGAATTACGCGCTCCTGATGCCGCCGATGTGCGCGATAACGGCATACGGGGCTGGAGTGGCGCTTTTCCTTGGCAGGTCGTGAGAGCTGGCTCTAACAAAGGGTGCTGATTCTTCAGGACCTCCTTGATCATCCGAACGGCGACATGCTCCAAAGTATTCACCAGGCTCTCGGAATGGAGACGCAACGAGTGAGCCACCATGCCGCCAACCTCATGACGTACGGCCCTGGTACGTTCCTCTGACGGGACAGATAGGTCCACTCCATCGAGTGCGCCTTCCGGTGAGAACTCCTTCCGCCTGACGCCATGCGAACGGGTTCTGTGATATGAGCCGATGAGGTCGGCTTCGAGGGTGGCCTTGATCTCGTTGTATTGCTTCTTGAGCTCGTCAGGCAGCTCCTCGTAGGTGATCGGCGTGCCGTCCGCCATCTCAGATGTAGATGGCGATGTGGTTGATGTAGACGATTGTCCCACCGGCGTGCCGGAATGTGTTGACTGCCAAAACCCACCGGCGGGCAGCGGCCTTGTCAACACCGTAGAGCCGGGAAGAGCCTAGAGCTGCGGCTGGCCGAGACCCCTCCGAGCGACGGCCCGCAATGCTCTTCGGTCACACGCGGCGATGCGAAGTGCAAGGGCGTGCCACCTGACCTATACCTGGCCGGAAGGTGATGGGGATGCCTCGCTTAGTTTCCTGCAGGGCATACATGTAAACGTTAAATACGAGCCTCGATCGGCTCTCAGGTTATCCTGTGAATCGGCTCAAAGAGCCGATTCACCCATGATTCGTACGGGGTGCACGAATACTTGGTGGTCCTGCTTGATCAAGATAAAGCTAATTAGATCTACGACGATTTAGGGTTTTCACCGCATAATCGGATCATCCTACTCCAGGTTGGGCCTCGCGGCCACGCACGGTGCTCGTAAGCCGATCCTAAACAAGGCCTAAAAACCAACATGAAGTTGATCCTCGGAACATCCTGTTTAGGACTTGCGAACGCCACCCTACGTGCCACTGGATCCTCCCCCCTTTGTAAGGCCTAACTATTGCAGATATTAAACTAATCCTTGTAGAACAAGGAGCAATCGTAACGGATCAGATCTACTAAATAATGATCAAGCGGGTGCCGCCCCCACACCTGAGATAGGCGTGAGGGCGGCTAGATATGCAAGGGTTGCACTACGTAAGCATGCTTAAACAAAGAACAATGCTAACCCTAACACATCTAATGATAACTACGTTGCTCGCCATCAAAAGCGCTTCAGTACGAGCAACGCATGAACAACGTGGGGCTTGTGCTGCCTAGATTGCAAGATGCGATCTAGGCAGCATGTCGCTTACCTGATAGAAACCCTCGAGACGAAGGAGTTGGCGATGCGCCGAGATTGGTTTGTTTTGGGTTGAACGTGAGTTGTTGTTTATTCCATAAACCCTAGGTACATATTTATAGTCCGGGGACTTTCTAATGTGGGCGTGCACCAAACCGTGCACGAGTAAGATTCTATCTCTAAACTAAGATACGATCTAATATGTTACAGACACACGGGCAATTAAGCCCAACTTGGTATAAAAGGCCGATCCACGCACTTCTTCTATATATATTTCTTCACGTCCATCTCAATCGCGGCCCACCTCTGACTTGGTCAAATTATGGTGATAACAA
>NW_025901420.1:0-51297 GCF_022539505.1 Lolium rigidum
TCAACGGGCTCCGGGAAACGCCAACGCCTTGGTCCAGGTTACTGAGTAGGCGGAAGAGGAAGCCCAAGCACGACGGACCGAAAAAACGTCGTTGGACTTTGCCTGACGCAGTTTCCACAACAGAACCCATATCGTCGGGTTAGGCCCATGGGCGACGAAAAATACCCCTTAGCGGACGATTTTGAGACGTTGTCTATCAGAACTTTTCTTGTAGTGACATATAGGATTATTATGGTAAACAAGTGGAATAGGACACGTGACTCGATAAAGAATCGCAACATAAGGATAGCAGTGCGAGGGGGAGAGTAAAATAGGTGAAGAGAGAGGGCTCGCTCGTGAAAAGTCAGCGAAGAACTTGTCCAAGAACTCGTCGTATCTCACAACACCACTTCATGATCCTATCCGTGAAGAAGCAAATGCTGGACAAACAACGGGTGCAAGTCTTAATACTACGGTAAAGAAGATCCAGTATGCTCAAGATGATATGCATGGCATGGCAACGATGCTGCAATGCAACTTATCCATATTAATCGGAATCGGAGTCCGGACAAACAATTAAGGTTGGAGTTGCATTTTCTACCGTCAAAGTTAAGTGTTGATTAGCATGGCATAACATGGCAAGGTGCGCTACTTCAGTATTAAACGGAGCGGGGAAAACCATAGTTGGAAATCCAAAATACTCCGCATATATGTGAGGTGGATATGCACGACTATCAACGCACGACATGATGCGGGATGCAAACAGATGAATGGATGACATATTCATGTTCCTTATGTTTTTCTGATCAATTTTCATATAGAACACTTTGCATTTCGATGAACGGTTTGAAAGATATGAATTTTACAAGAATTACACAAATCCTGCTATTTTCGAAAAAACAGAAATAGGCCAGGGGCGTTTCTCACCCAAGAATAGCTAGCCACAGCGACTGACGTGCGGGGCCAGGGAGTGCTGACGCGGCGCTGACTGGGCGGTGGGTGGATCAGAACCTGCAGGGGGTTTTGTGGAAAAGCGACAAGATCAGGGGCTACGGGTTGATTTCAAAACAAGAGCGAGGACCTGGACGCAAACTAGCGCCCAGATCTAGATCTGGATCGTTTTCTCACCGGGTTGGGGACTAGCCCAGAGAATGACGCGCGGGGCCCGCGGCCACGCTGGACGATGACCTGGCAAACCATCCGTGCACACGCACGCTAGGTGCTCGACGCACAGCGCGTTCCAGGGGAGGCGGTGACCGCGGCACACGTCGCGCGGCGCGGGCGAGGAGGGGGCCCCTGGGCGCGAGAGGTGGCGCGCCCGACGCGTCTCGTCGGCGCAGGTCAAGGAAGGGCGGCGCCGCTCGCAGGAGGTCGACGGAGCGCCGGCGGCATGGGGACCTGCGGCGGAGGAGGTCGGCATGAGCGGCGGCAGAGCGATACAGAGAGAAAGGAGGAGCGGGTAGGTGCCAGAGAGGTGTGCGCGCTCACCAGCAGGCTCGAGGAGCGGTCGAGGCGCCGGAGGATGGCCGGAGATGGCCGAATTCGGCGGATTTTTGCCGCCGGTGCTGAGGAGGAAACGAGGTCGCCGGCGTCAATTCGAGGCGTCCCTGGTCGATTGCTTGCAGGAGGTGGTAGAGGACGACGAGGCGCTCCGTTTGGTGGCGGTGGCGCAGCGAGGGGGTGAGGACGACGGCGGGGCGCCGTGGAGAAGCTCACAGTGCTGTGGGGGTTTCTCCTCTCCCGTTTCCTTTCGTGGAGATGAAGAAAAGAGGGAGGAAGAGGCGTGTGTGAGGGGGAAAGTGAGGACGAGGGAGAGGTTGGCTGGCGCCAGAGATAAAGCGAGAGAGAGGGGAGGCTCACATGGGGGAGGGTGGTGCGGTGGTGTTGACAGAGACGAAGAACACGCCTCCTGCGTGACCACGCGGGGTAGACGACAACAGAAGGGTCGAAGGGGTACGCTGCCCTGGGCTGGCAGTGGTGGGTTGGGCTGAGAGGGAGGAGAAAGGCCAGAGAGAGAGATGGGCCACCGGGGAAGAGAGGGAGAGGGCTGCCGGCTGGGCCTTCCCAGGCCTGGCCGGTTGGGAGGTCTGCTCCCTTTTTATTTTTATTTTAAAACTGTTTTGTTTTTGTTTGTTTGTTTTCAAAACCATTTCTAAATAGATTTTAGTTGTGAAATTAAACAGAGAAAGGATGGGTATAATTTGAAATAAAAGAGGGGAGGAGTTTGAACAACAAAATAGGGTTTAATAAAAATAATTTTATTTTGTTAAAACATGAATGTGATGCATGCATGATGCCATGATGATGCACAAAATAAAAACACAAGCAAATCTAATAGGGGGTGCTACCCTGGACCGTTACATCTAATCTCCGGTCAGCAGCTGTTACTTTCTCTATTTGTTTTCGTGCATCCTTGCTCAAAAGCAGGCCAGCTTCTCTCTCTCTTTCTCTGCTTGTTTGATTTATTTTCTCCGCCCATATACAGCATTAATCTAGTCTAGTACGACTGAATTATCAATTGATCTGTCGAATGAAGTTCATAGCGTCCTCCATGTTCCCATGGTCTCTCAAACTGGCAGATATAACTGGCGGTTAGATCTGTCTTTTTCAGCTAATGCATCTCTGTTTCATCCGTGGGTTCAATTTGATAATGTTGTAGACCTTTTAGTCCTCGTGCTTCTTGTTAGAAGATAAGTTTGGTATGAATTACTCTGATTTCATGTTTGATCTCATCATAAAATCCAAGAAATTAACATCCTCTAGTGAAGTTTTTGATTTGCTTTGCTTTGTTTAATCTTAGGCATCCCTCCGGACCAGCAGCGTCTCATCTTCGCAAGCAAGCAGCTCGAGGATGGTCGAAGCCTGGCCGACTACAACATCCAAAAAGAGTCCACGCTTCACCAAGAACCTTGAGCCCAATCTCCGAATCCTCGCTCAAAAATACAATGAGAACAAGATGGTCTGCCGCAAGTATGCACCCTCTGAATTTTTTTCCTTCACTCTGTCAATACGTCGTTGTTGCTGTCCTATCTGTGGAGGCCTATGCATGCAACGCTGTGAATTAGCTTTGTGTCTGTGGTCTCTTTGGCCTTGCATGTGCTACACCTTAGACGTCATATGATTTATCGTTTCGATATGTATCTCGTCTAGTTTTTTATATCATGTTTTTGACTTGAGATAACAAAACGGCTGTGTGCATCCTGGTTATGCAGAGGCTGGATGTAATTGCTTTTTAAAGTAATAAAACATCTTTTATCGAAAAAAAGATATATTTGAGTAGATTATGTGCATGCTTATAATTTCTTAATACCAGTCCCCTACTTTCTCTACTTTGGCACTTGTTTTTTCAAGGAAATTTCCCTTTTTTTCAGTATGATTTGTTTGTAGTTACTATAGGATTTATGAAGATTTGTTCTTTACTAGTGCATATTTTTATGTACTATAATTGGCACTTGGTAGGAGATACCACATGAACTAATTAGATACTATGTTCTATTTATATAGCTTTGCTAATTCTCAAACGACATAGAATTAGTTTACGTTGGAGCCGACTCCTAAACCTTGAATTGGGGCATGCTTGGAGGTAGCCATGGTTGCAACCGAGATTTTACTACACATGTGGTCAACTGTGGTTTTGCTGCTTGCACATGGTTGCAACTCAGAAAAAATACCCAGAACTATTAAATACTGAAAATATATTGTTTCTCAACCTTGTAACCAAGGTAAAGGCATACTTAATTTTATCCTTTAGTTCGTGCATCCCTGATATTTGAACCATTTTGCCTTGCAGGTGTTACGCACGCCTTCCCTCTAGGGCTGTGAATTGCCGCAAGAAGAAGTGTGGGCATAGCAATGAGGTGAGCCATCTTGTCAAAGTGTTTTATATGTGTTATCGTTTCAAAATATTTTTTAGAAATTAGTATCCAAAATATTTGTATGATATTTAGAGTTTTAATAATTAAATCGGTAGCAAGACTCATCGGCGTGCTTCTACCATCTAGATAGTGTCTGCGTCAGTTTTTACCTTCTGTTATATATGCATATTTTAGATCAGCGGTCTACCAGTTGTGCAAAATATTTTGTGTGTGACAAATACATGCTTAGAATTTGGTCCGTAAATGGATATTTTTTTATATTGACTTTTACATATTTTGCACTCTTATTTTCCAGCTGAGGCCCAAGACAAAATTTATGTCGAAATTTGCTACAGACTAAACATTGGAAAGGAGCAGATAGGAGGAATCAACCGACTTAGCAGCAACATATAATTCGTTTATCATTAGAATTCGTACTCCGTGTTATTTTGAAGTCCAAACATTATTGGTTTATGTGTTGGCATGAGCAAATAAGAAAGGATGGTGAAAGTTTTCATAGGATGTGGTCTCTTGCTTGTTTTTATCCTTTTTTTTTTGTAATAGTGTCATGTTTAGTTTCTTGCCTTTTCTTTAGAGGAGTTAGTAACCACCCATTAGACTAGTCGCAATGGGAGTATCATAGGTAGTATCATGCATGCCATGTAGGTAAAAATCTTATGTGACATATCAATTAGTGAGGAGAGAGGTGAAAGTAGTATCATAGATAGATACTGTATCATAGCACGTAAAACTAAAAAAATTAGTGGTAAACACATCATGTACACATATTTGCATTGAGATTCTACAAAACATTAAATATGATGAAACTATGATACTAATTCGTGATACTATGTATTGTAAGTGTTGTATCATAAATTAGTATCATATGTATGATACTAGTCTATGATACTTTCCATTGTGACTAGTCTTAAACTTCAACTGAATCCGGATCACATACATGCTCGCTGTGGCCTGTTGCGAACACCTTGGGATGCACATTACTATATAAAAAGTACTTGTATCAAAGCTGAATGAACTAAACATACAAAAATAAGGGAAAACACAGTTTTATACATAAATCATGATGAATCATAATCTTCCAGTAAAGCAGCAGAACTCAAAAGCTTTATGCCACGCTTCCTTGTAGAGAAAATGTAGGCTAGATTCAAATATGTCAATCTTCCCAGCCACTTTCTCTACAATTTTGCTCACACAGAGCATGTTCTAAAGATGTGCCCGGAACCTTTCTAGGCGTTGTCACACCTCCACTCTGCTATTTTCCTTCGTATGTGTTAATCTTGAAAAGCCATATCTGGATGATCTAGTGGTGTGCGGCACACACCACCAGTAACTGGTGGCCCACAGTAACATACTAGCATGCCAGCCCATATTACCCGACACTAGTGTATTTCCCAACGGAAACTTATCTAGACACTTGCATTATTGAGCCCATGTTAGAGCATCTCTACCGGTGCCCTCTAAATAGGCACCGGCAGGGATACCGGCACTGCATCCTCCATTTAGAGATGTTGTTTCCACACCGGCAGCCCCCAAAAAATTTAAACGTAAAAATATTTAAAGAACGAAATTCATATAAATTTAGACTAGTTTTATACAAAGTGACTCAAATTTAAACTTAACTTGAACTTTAATAGTATGTTCGGTTCTGGAACCAGGGGAACGGAATGGAATGGTTCCATTCTGATGTCATGGGATGGTTCCGACCCTGTGTCCGGTTCAGAAAAAATCGAGGAACGGAATGGTTCCGTTTTCTGTTTGGTTCTGGAATCGCACAATAGAGTGGAACAACATAAACATGATTTTCTGTGTCCAAATCAAAATCAACACATGCCTAACCATAATTTTTTGTGCAAATCAAAATTATCACATGCCAAAATCAACAAGCATAGCCGTGCGCATGTGTGCTAGTCCGCCGCCGCGTGTGCTGGCCACCGCCGGGCTTGCCTTGCCGCCACACGTGTGCTAGGCCGCCGGGCGTGCCACACCGCCGCCGAGTGAGCTGGCCGCCGCACGCGTGCCTGGCCACCGCCGTGTGAGCGGCCGTCGCCCGCGCGCTGTCCTCCGCCGGGCGTGCCTAGCAGCCGCCGTGTCGGCATGTTCGCCGTCAGCCGCCGCGCCTGCTCGTCGTCGGCCGCCTCGCTTGCTTGCCATCGGCATCTGCGCCTGCCCACCGTCGGCATCCGCGCCCGGTCGCCGTCGGCCGCCTCGCATGCTCGCAATCCGGCGAGGACGGAGAGAAGACGGTTAGTGAAAGGATGAGATGTCGCCTGGGGGGGTGAATATGCGTTTTAAAAACTCTTACGGATTTGGCTTGTAAGAATGCATAATTAAACTAACGTTTATTTTACAAGCACAAACCCTAAATATGCTAGGCTCACCTAAGTGTAACAACAACTAGAGCTAAGCAAGATAGGCACAAGATATATGTAGCATAAGTGATAGCAAGATATATGTACTTCAAGCACGATGGCTATCACAAGGAAATTAAGCTCGGGTATAGAAATAAACGAGGTACGCGGAGACGAAGATGTATTCCCGTGTTCCCTTCCTTTGCAAGAAGGTACGTCATGTTTGGAGGGGTGAAGGTCCTACGAAGGATTCTCCAACGCCACGAAGGCTCACCCTATTTTCCGAGCCTATCACACGAAGGAATAGCCCTTTCCTTATGGCTAGCTTTTCCTCCACTCGGAGATGGCAAGCTCCACAACCACTTCACAAGCTCCACAAAAGAAGAAGCCCGGTCCCCTTCACAATCTTCCACGAAGAGGTCACCGGGACACCAACCAAGCCAACTAGGAGGTCACCTCCAAGAGTAACAAGCTCACGGTCTCTCACTCGAACTAATCGTGGTGGAGAGCTCAACACTATGCAATGATGCGAAGCAAGAACACTAGAGATGTTCAAATCCTTCACACTCAAATCCCACCCAAGAAACAAATGCTAGGATGAGATTAGAGAGGAAGAACAATGGAGGAAATCAACAAATGACTCCAAGATCTAGATTCCAAGAGTTCCCCTGACTTAGAGGAGGAATGGATTGGATGAGGTTGTAGATCTAGATCTACTCTTTCAAATCCCCCAAGAATATGCAAGAATCATAGGAGGGAAGGGAGAGGAAGAAAGCTCAAGAGGTCCAACAATGGTGGTCTAAAACGTGCTCAAGAACCCTAAATAATTGTTGGGGAAGATGCCCCTTTTATAGCCCAAGGGAAGGTATAACCGTTGGGGGCAGATCTGAGAGATTTTCGTGCAGCCTGGTCAACCGGGCCTGAGACCGGGCCGCCTGGCGTAAGAGCCGGTCTGATCGGGCCAGGGACCGGGCCACAGACCGGGCCTCCCGGTGTGAGGGCTGGTCCGACCGGGCCACAGACCGGGCCGCATGGTGTGAGGGCCGGTCCGACCGGGCCACAGACCGGACCATCCGGTCCAAACCGGACCTGAGGCCGGGCCGTGACCGGGGCGGATCGGGGACATACAGAACATGTCACCAGAGCAGGAGCCGGTCCGCGCCGGGGAGGCCGGTCCACAGGCAGGTGCCACCGGGTCAAACATGAAAACATGTTTTACAAAAACCATCATAACTTTTGCGTCCGGAGTCCGATTTCGATGATCTTGTACTTGTTGGAATCAGAACAACAAGCTCTACAACTTTATACATAGAAACATAATTGTACACCCACGGAGTAAAAACCACAAGATGAATGTTTTGACCTATCTATAAAAGAGACACCGGTAAAACTTCCAAACTCGAAAACGCAATAGAAGATGCATGCGGATTCCATTTTCGATGAACTTGGGCTTGTTGTAAAGCTAGCAACAAGCTCAAGAACCTCTCACAGAGAAACACAAAGAAGTAATAGGGATATGCAAAGTATGCAAAGGGTTGAGCTCCCTAAGACGATGTGATCAAGTTACCCAACCGAAAGCCCCTCTTGATAGTGCGGCTGTCTATCTTATAATCCGGTCTCCCAACAACCATCTTGAGACCGGTAAAAGGAAAACCCATCAAGACCATACCTTTGCCTTGCGCATCCCGCTTTATCTTGATGATAACTCTTCAAACTCCACTCAAGACGGAATGCCTTACTTGATCATCGTTACTTCGTGAAGACTCACAAATGCTCCGCCATACACCGTGATGGGAAAGCTCCATTGATGCACATCTTCAGATATCCATTATCACCAAATGGACGGCAAGCTTCAAGCATATGATCCTCTTGAGATGCTCAACTTGAACTTGCCCAACTCAACCTTGATGATGATCACCACTTGATGTCATCCTCTCATGGGCTATATGAGATCTCACTTTTGATGCATGCCCATGGAAAGATACCTGATACGTCCAAAACATATCTACTTTCCCGAACACTTTTGCTATTGTTTTTCCTCTAATTTGTGTATTTTGGATACAACTAACACGGACTAACGCTGTTTTCAGCAGAATTGCCCCGGTGTCTCGTTTTTGTGCGTAAACTCAACTTTCAGGAAAATCCCCGGGATTAATTCCAATGGGCCTATTTTCACAGAAGAATAACGGAGCCAGAAGACCAGAAGGAGGGGGCCACGAGGCAGCCACCCCACCAGGCGGCACGGCAGGCCCCTGGGCCGCTCCGGCCTATGGTGGCGGCAACTCGGGCAGCCCCAGGTGCCCCCCCTCTGGACTACTTAAGGGCTTCGACCTAAAAACGCACGGGGGTTAGACGAAATCGCCAGAAGACATCCAGAACACCGCCGCCATCGCGAAACTCCGTCTCGGGACCAAAAACTCCGTTCTGGCACTCCGCCGAGACGGGGAATTGGAGGAGATCATAGCCATCATCACCACCGACGCGTCTCCATCGACCAACCATGTTTCCCCCATCCATGTGTGAGTAATTCCCCCGCTGTAGGCTGAAGGGGATGGTAGGTATTGGATGAGATTGGTCATGTAATAGCATACGATTGTTAGGGCATAGTTCCTAGTATCCGTAATTGGTACTTTTATGATATTGTTGCAACTTGTTATGCTTAATGCTTGTCACTAGGGGCCCGAGTGCCATGATCTCAGATCTGAACATGTTATTGTTTCATGATGATATGCATTGTTTTATGATATTACCTGCAAGTTGTATACACATATTGCTGTCCGGAACCCGAGGCCCCAAAGTGACAGAAATTGGGACAACCGGAGGGGAAGGCGGTGATATGAGGATCACATGTGTTCACTGAATGTTAATGCTTTGCTCCGGTTCTCTATTAAAAGGAGTACCTTAATTTCCAGTGGATTCCCTAGAGGCCCGGCTGCCACCGGCTGGTAGGACAAAAGATGTTGTGCAAGTTTCTCATTGCGAGCACATACGACTATATATGGAACACATGCCTATGGATTGTTTAGTACTTGGATACCATTTTATTATTATCTTCAAATGCCCTACCTTGATTGTTACATGAGTTCTCTCATCCATGCAGCGCCCGTTCATCCATCCCTGTGCCTACAGTATTTTAATCCTGCTGTTTACTATAATCACTACTGTTGTCCTTGTTACACTCCTGCTGATATTTCACTACTACTACTGCTATAAAACTGTTACTACTGATAAACTCGTGCGAGCAAGTCTGTTTCCAGGTGCAGCTGAATTGACAACTCTGCTGTCAAGGCTTACAAATATTCTTTGGCTCCCCTTGTGTCGAATCAATAAATTGGGTACTTCCCTCGAAGACTGTTGCGATCCCCTATACGTGTGGGTCATCAAGACTATTTTCTGGCGCCGTTGCCGGGGAGCATAGCTTTATTTGCAAGTTCACTTGGATTGATATTGTTCGCTGCAAATTCTCCATCATGGGTAAACCTCGCGATACTAAAGTCGCCATATTACCATCCACTACAAGAAAAGGTACAACTCTGAGTACCTCTGTTGCTCTTGATTCAGCATCTGTGATAAGTAAACTTGTTTCACCACCGCAAGCTTCAAATGCTGGTACTTCTGCTGAATCTGAAAATTCCTCTTATAATTTTGATGATGCTTCTGCTGTGCTTGATAATGATGGTTCATTAGGATCTTTTCTAGATCCTACAATTGCTAGGTCTAGACAAATTAAAAATACTGAAACTCCTAATGAAAATACAGCTACACATGTTAATTCACCTAAGTCTGTTGAATACTCTAGTGATGATCTTGATGAAGATTATGTAGAACTTGATGATGATTTCATTGATAAATGCAATGCTACTACTGGTACAAGTAATATTAAAAAGTTTCTTGCACAACATACTGTTAGATATAAACTGTCTCCTGATCCTAAATTTGCCACATCTCCTATAAACATTAAGGATAAGGATTATGATTTTTCTCTTGATTTATCTCATATATCTATTGTTGAGAAAACACCTTTTTGTGGTACTGAAAAAGAAAGTGTTGTAGAACACATGATTGAGCTGTCTACTTTGAGTAGCTTGTTTTCTGATGATATTAAGAAGCGTACTTATTTCGTTGCTAAAAATTTTCCTTTCTCATTAAAGGATGATGCTAAAACTTGGTATAATAGTTTGCCTCCTGATTCTATTGATAGTCCAAGTGGTTTGCTTGATGTTTTCTTTCGAAAATACTTTCCAGCTAGTGCTCAACATAATTCTTTGCAGAAAATTTATAGTTTTGACCAGGAAGATGGAGAGAAATTGCCTGAAGCTTGGGCGAGATTTTGCTCTCTTATCAGAGCTCGACCTGGACATGATTTGGAAAAGCATGATTTACTTGATATATTTTATAGTGGACTAACCATTGAGTCTAGGGCATACCTGGATAGATGTGCTGGTTGTGTTTTCAGGAAAAGAACTCCAGACGACGCTGAAGAATTATTGGCTAGAATAGGACGAAATCATGATGATTGGACTACACCTGAACCAACCCCGACACCAATATTGAAGAAGAGGGGTATGATTAAATTAAATGATGAAGATATGAGGGAAGCCAAGAAATCTCTTAAAGAGAAGGGAATTAAATCCGAAGATGTGAAGAATTTACCTCCCATAGAAGATTTATGTAAGATAACTCCCCCTTCATCCATGATTGAGGTACACTATCTTCAACGCTTTAGTAGGGAAGATATTCCGTACTCAAAACCTCCTGATCAATGTTTAGATAAGTTTGATAATTATATTGTTAAGCAAAATAATTTTAATATGAGGGTAGAGAATCATTTAATGGAAAATTCTCGAGCTATTAGTGAATTGCATGGTATTGTGGAGAGAACCTCCAATGATGTTAAGATGCTTGTTAAACATTTTCATATGGTTCAAACTCAAATTGATCAACTCACTAAAGTGTAAAATGACTTGTTAAAAAATAGTTCTAAAGAAAAACATGCTTATGAAGTAACAACTAGAGGCGGTGTTTCTACTCAGGATCCTCTATATCCCGAGGGGCATCCCAAAAGTGTTGAACAAGATTCTCAACGAACTGAAACTAGTGCTCCTTCTAAGAAAAAGAAAAAGAAACATAAAACTGTTGTAGAATCCTCTCGAGCCTCGTTAATGATCCTAATAGTATTTCTATTTCGATGCTGAAACTGAAAGTGGTAATGAACATGATAAAGATAATGATAAGAATGATGCTTCTGATAAAGAAGAGGTTGAAGATGAACCTGAAAAGCATGCTAAAAATAAAAAGTATACTAAAGAAGATTTTATTACTAAGAAACATGGTAATGAAAAGGAACCTTGGGTTCAAAAGCAAATGCCTTTTCCTGCTAAGAAACTAAAATCAAAGTAAGAAGAACACTATAATTAATTTTGTGATTGGATGAAACCTTTGTTCCTGCAAATCCCTTTGACTGATGCTATTAAATTGCCTCCTTATTCAAAGTATATGAAAGATATTGTCTCTAACAAAAGGAAAATTCCTAATGAGGAGATTTCCACTATGCTTGCTAATTACTCTTTCAATGGCAAAGTTCCAAAGAAGCTGGGCGACCCAGGTATACCGACTATTCCTTGTTCCATCAAGAATAATTATGTTAGAACTGCTCTATGTGATTTGGGAGCATGTGTTAGTGTTATGCCTTTTTCTCTTTACAAGAGACTTTATTTAGATAAGTTGATACCAACTGATATATCTTTGAAAATGGCTGATAAATCTACTGCTATTCCTGTTGGTATATGTGAGGATGTTCCTGTTCAAGTTACTAATAATTGCTTAATATTAACTGATTTTGTTGTGTTGGAAATGCATGAAGATGACAATATGTCTATTATTTTTGGGAGACCTTTTCTTAACACCGCAGGGGCTGTTATTGATTGCAATAAAGGAAAAGTTACTTTCAATGTTGATGACAAGGAGCATACTGTTTATTGTCCCAAGAGGATTGATAAAGTATGTGGAGTTAATTGATGTCTACGGGTGCTTCTATTCTTGTAGACAGTGTTGGGCCTCCAAGAGCAGAGGTTTGTAGAACAGCAGCAAGTTTCCCTTAAGTGGATCACCCAAGGTTTATCGAACTCAGGGAGGAAGAGGTCAAAGATATCCCTCTCATGCAACCCTGCAACCACAATGCAAGAAGTCTCTTGTGTCCCCAACACACCTAATAGGTGTACTAGTTCGGCGAAGAGATAGTGAAATACAGGTGGTATGAATAAGTAGTAGCAACGGCACCAGAAAAGTGCTTTGCCTAGGACAGTAAACAAGTAGTAGTAACGCAGCAGTAGTAACACAGTAAAACAGTAAACAAGCAGCGATAGCGATATTTAGGAACAAGGCCTAGGGATTACACTTTCACTAGTGGACACTCTCAACATTGATCACATAACAGAATAGATAAATGCATACTCTACACTCTCTTGTTGGATGATGAACACATTGCGTAGGATTACACGAACCCTCAATGCCGGAGTTAACAAGCTCCACAATTCAATGTTCATATTTAAATAACCTTAGAGTGCATGAAAGATCAATTCGACTAAACCAAGTACTAACATAGCATGCACACTGTCACCTTCACGCCACGTATGAGGAATAGATCATATCAATACAATCATAGCAATAGTTAACTTCATAATCTACAAGAGATCATGATCATAGCATACGCCAAGTACTAACACGGATGCACACACTCGTCACCATTACACCGTGCGGGAGGAATAAAACTACTTTAATAACACATCACTAGAGTAGCACATAGATAAATTGTGATACAAAACACATTGCAATCATAAAGAGATATAAATAAGCACTTCACTACGCCATTCATAACAGTGAGTAAGTATTCTGTGAAATATAGCCTAAGAGACCCACACGGTGCACACACTGTCACCTTTACACACGTGGGACAAGGAGTCTCCGGAGATCACATAAGTAAAACTCTCTTGACTAGCATAGTGACATCTAGATTACAAGCATCATCATATGAATCTCAATCATGTAAGGCAGCTCATGAGATTATTGTATTGAAGTACATAGGAGAGAGATGAACCACATAGCTACCGGTACAGCCCCGAGCCTCGATGGAGAACTACTCCTCCTCATGGGAGCAGCAGCGGTGATGAAGATGGCGGTGGAGATGGCAGCGGTGTCGATGGAGAAGCCTTCCGGGGGCACTTCCCCGCTCCGGCAGGGTGCCGGAACGGAGACTCCTGTCCCCCGGATCTTGGCTTCGCGATGGCGGCGGCTCGGAAGGTTTTTCGTATCGTGGTTTTTCGCATCGGGGTTTCGCGACGGAGGCTTTAAGTAGGCGGAAGGGTAGAGTCGGGGGCGACGAGGGGCCCACACCACAGGGCGGCGCGGCCCCTTGGCCGCGCCGCCATGTGGTTTGGCCACCTCGTGGCCCCACTTCGTATGCTCTTCGGTCTTCCGGAAGGTTCGTGGCGAAATAGGCCCCCGGGTCTTCGTTTCGTCCAATTCCGAGAATATTTTGTTGCTAGGATTTACTGAAACCAAAAACAGCAGAAAACAGAACCGGCACTTCGGCATCTTGTTAATAGGTTAGTTCCGGAAAATGCACGAATATGACATAAAGTGTGCATAAAACATGTAGGTATCATCAATAATATGGCATAGAACATAAGAAATTATCGATACGTCGGAGACGTATCAAGCATCCCCAAGCTTAGTTACTGCTCGTCCCGAGCGAGTAAAACGATAACAAAGATAATTTCTGAAGTGACATGCCATCATAAACTTGATCATACTATTTGTAAACATATGTAGTGGATGCAGCGATCAAAACAATGGTAATGACATGAGTAAACAAGTGAATCATAAAGCAAAGACTTTTCATGAATAGTACTTCAAGACAAGCATCAATAAGTCTTGCATAAGAGTTAACTCATAAAGCAATAAATCAAAGTAAAGGTATTGAAGCAACACAAAGGAAGATTAAGTTTCAGCGGTTGCTTTCAACTTGTAACATGTATATCTCATGGATAATTGTCAACATAGAGTAATATAACAAGTGCAATATGGAAGTATGTAGGAATCAATGCACAGTTCACACAAGTGTTTGCTTCTTGAGGTGGAGAGAGATAGGTGAACTGACTCAACAAAAAAGTAAAAGAATGGTCCTTCAAAGAGGAAAGCATCGATTGCTATATTTGTGCTAGAGATTTTATTTTGAAAACATGAAACAATTTTGTCAACGGTAGTAATAAAGCATATGAGTTATGAAAGTTATATCTTACAAGTTGCAAGTCTCATGCATAGTATACTAATAGTGCCCGCACCTTGTCCTAATTAGCTTGGACTACCGGATCTTTGCAATGCACATGTTTTAACCAAGTGTCACAATGGGGTACCTCCATGCCGCTCGTACAAAGGTCTAAGGAGAAAGCTCGCATTTTGGATTTCTCGCTTTTGATTATTCTCAACTTAGACATCCATACCGGGACAACATGGACAACATATAATGGACTCCTCTTTAATGCATAAGCATGTGGCAACAATTATTATTCTCATATGAGATTGAGGATATATGTCCAAAACTGAAACTTCCACCATGGATCATGGCTTTAGTTAGCGGCCCAATGTTCTTCTCTAACAATATGCATGCTCCAACCATGAAGGTGGTAGATCTCTCTTACTTCAGACAAGACGGACATGCATAGCAACTCACATGATATTCAACAAAGAATAGTTGATGGCGTCCCCGAAACATGGTTATCGCACAACAAGCAACTTAATAAGAGATAAAGTGCATAAGTACATATTCAATACCACAATAGTTTTTAAGCTATTTGTCCCATGAGCTATATATTGCAAAGGTGAATGATGGAATTTTAAAGGTAGCACTCAAGCAATTTACTTTGGAATGGCGGAGAAATACCATGTAGTAGGTAGGTATGGTGGACACAAATGGCATAGTGGTTGGCTCAAGGATTTTGGATGCATGAGAAGTATTCCCTCTCGATACAAGGTTTAGGCTAGCAAGGTTATTTGAAACAAACACAAGGATGAACGGTACAGCAAAACTCACATAAAAGACATATTGTAAACATTATAAGACTCTACACCGTCTTCCTTGTTGTTCAAAACTCAATACTAGATGTTATCTAGACTCTAGAGAAACCAAATATGCAAACCAAATTAGCAAGCTCTAAGTGTTTCTTCATTAATGGGTGCAAAGTATATGATGCAAGAGCTTAAACATGAGCACAACAATTGCCAAGTATCAAATTATCCAAGACATTTTAGAGTTACTACATGTAGCATTTTCCAATTCCAACCATATAACAATTTAACGAAGAAGAAACTTCGCCATGAATACTATGAGTAGAGCCTAAGGACATACTTGTCCATATGCTACAACGGAGCGTGTCTCTCTCCCATAAAGTGAATGCTAGGATCCATTTTATTCAAACAAAACAAAAACAAAAACAAACCGACGCTCCAAGCAAAGTGCATAAGATGTGACGGAATAAAAATATAGTTTCAGGAGAGGAACCTGATAATGTTGTCGATGAAGAAGGGGATGCCTTGGGCATCCCCAAGCTTAGACGCTTGAGTCTTCTTAGAATATGCAGGGGTGAACCACCGGGCATCCCCAAGCTTAGAGCTTTCACTCTCCTTGATCATATTGCATCATACTCCTCTCTTGATCCTTGAAAACTTCCTCCACACCAAACTCGAAACAACTCATTAGAGGGTTAGTGCACAATAAAAATTAACATGTTCAGAGGTGACACAATCATTCTTAACACTTCTGGACATTGCATAAAGCTACTGGACATTAATGGATCAAAGAAATTCATCCAACATAGCAAAAGAGGCAATGCGAAATAAAAGGCAGAATCTGTCAAAACAGAACAGTCCGTAAAGATGGATTTTATTAGGCCACCAGACTTGCTCAAATGAAAATGCTCAAATTTAATGAAAGTTGCGTACATATCTGAGGATCATGCACGTAAATTGGCTTAATTTTCTGAGCTACCTACAGGGAGGTAGACCCAGATTCGTGACAGCAAAGAAATCTGGAACTGCGCAGTAATCCAAATCTAGTACTTACTTTACTATCAAAGACTTTACTTGGCACAACAAAACATAAAACTAAGATAAGGAGATGTTGCTACAGTAGTAAACAACTTCCAAGACACAAATATAAAACAAAGTACTGTAGCAAAATAACACATGGGTTATCTCCCAAGAAGTTCTTTCTTTTTAGCCATTAAGATGGGCTCAAGCAGTTTTAATGATGCACTCGCAAGAAATAGTATGTGAAGCAAAAGAGAGCATCAAGAGGCAAATTCAAAACACATTTAAGTCTAACATGCTTCCTATGCATAGGAATCTTGTAAATAAACAAGTTCATGAAGAGCAAAGTAACAAGCATAGGAAGATAAAACAAGTGTAGCTTCAAAAATTTCAGCACATAGAGAGGCATTTTAGTAACATGAAAATTTCTACAACCATATTTTCCTCTCTCATAATAACTTTCAGTAGCATCATGAGCAAACTCAACAATATAACTATCACATAAAGCATTCTTATCATGAGTCTCATGCATAAAATTATTACTATCCACATAGGCATAATCAATTTTATTAGTAATAGTGGGAGCAAATTCAACAAAGTAGCTATCATTATTAATCTCATCAAGTGTAGGAGGCATAGTATAATCACAATAAAATTTACTCTCCATAGTAGGTTGTACCAAAAGACCACTATTATAATCATCATAAATAGGAGGCAAAGTATCATCAAAGAAAATTTTCTCCTCAATGCTTGGGGGACTAAAAAGATCATGAAAACCAGCTTCCCCAAGCTTAGAACTTTCTATATCATTATCAACAATGGTGTTCAAAGCGTTCATACTAATATTACTACCAGACATGCAAATAAGATTTCATAGGTTTTTTAATTTTCGCATCAAACAATCCATGTTTTAAATCAGGAAATAGAATAAGAAGCTCATTGTTGTCCATTATGCCAAACTAGTGTAAACAAGAAACAAAAAGATGCAATTGCAGGATCTAAAGGAAATAGCTTCGAGCACACACACAACAGCGCCAGAAAAGAACTTTACCTGAGACCGGAGTATGAGTGCCTTTTACCTTTCCTCCCCGGCAACGACGCCAGAAAAGTGCTTGATGTCTACGGGTGCTTCTCTTCTTGTAGACAGTGTTGGGCCTCCAAGAGCAGAGGTTTGTAGAACAGAAGCAAGTTTCCCTTAAGTGGATCACCCAAGGTTTATCGAACTCAGGGAGGAAGAGGTCAAAGATATCCCTCTCATGCAACCCTGCAACCACAAAGCAAGAAGTCTCTTGTGTCCCCAACACACCTAATAGGTGCACTAGTTCGGCGAAGAGATAGTGAAATACAGGTGGTATGAATAAGTAGTAGCAACGGCACAAGAAAAGTGCTTTGCCCAGGACAGTAAACAAGCAGTAGTAACGCGAGCAGTAGTAACGCGAAGTAAAACAAGTAAACAAGCAGACGATAGCGATATTTAGGAACAAGGCCTAGGGATTACACTTTCACTAGTGGACACTCTCAACATTGATCACATAACAGAATAGATAAATGCATACTCTACACTCTCTTGTTGGATGATGAACACATTGCGTAGGATTACACGAACCCTCAATGCCGGAGTTAACAAGCTCCACAATTCAATATTCATATTTAAATAACCTTAGAGTGCATGAAAGATCAATTCGACTAAACCAAGTACTAACATAGCATGCACACTGTCACCTTCACGCCACGTAGGAGGAATATATCATATCAATACAATCATAGCAATAGTTAACTTCATAATCTACAAGAGATCATGACCATAACATACGCCAAGTACTAACACGGATGCACACACTGTCACCATTACACCGTGCAGGAGGAATAAAACTACTTTAATAACACATCACTAGAGTAGCACATAGATAAATTGTGATACAAAACACATTGCAATCATAAAGAGATATAAATAAGCACTTCACTACGCCATTCATAACAGTGAGTAAGTATTCTGTGAAATATAGCCTAAGAGACCCACACGGTGCACACACTCTGTCACCTTTACACACGTGGGACAAGGAGTCTCCGGAGATCACATAAGTAAAACTCTCTTGACTAGCATAGTGACATCTAGATTACAAGCATCATCATAGGAATCTCAATCATGTAAGGCAGCTCATGAGATTATTGTATTGAAGTACATAGGAGAGAGATGAACCACATAGCTACCGGTACAGCCCCGAGCCTCGATGGAGAACTACTCCCTCCTCATGGGAGCAGCAGCGGTGATGAAGATGGCGGTGGAGATGGCAGCGGTGTCGATGGAGAAGCCTTCCGGGGCACTTCCCCGCTCCGGCGAGGTGCCGGAACGGAGACTCCTGTCCCCCGGATCTTGGCTTCGCGATGGCGGCGGCTCCGGAAGGTTTTCCGTATCGTGGTTTTTCGCATCAGGGGTTTCGCGATGGAGGCTTTAAGTAGGCGGAAGGGCAGAGTCGGGGGCCAGACGAGGGGCCCACACCACAGGGCGGCGCGGGCCCCCCTTGGCCGCGCCGCCATGTGGTTTGGCCACCTCGTGGCCCCACTTCGTATGCTCTTCGGTCTTCCGGAAGGTTCGTGGCGAAATAGGCCCCCGGGTCTTCGTTTCGTCCAATTCCGAGAATATTTTGTTACTAGGATTTCGAAACCAAAAACAGCAGAAAACAGAGAATCGACACTTCGACATCTTGTTAATAGGTTAGTTCCAGAAAATGCACGAATATGACATAAAGTGTGCATAAAACATGTAGGTATCATCAATAATATGGCATAGAACATAAGAAATTATCGATACGTCGGAGACGTATCATTAATACAATTTCTAATATGAGAACTATCAAAGTGGGAACTATTGATTGTCCTATATATGAGCCTAAGCAAGGATATCAAAGTATTATGATTGGATCCATATCAATTCAATACAAGGTAACATGATTGATTTGAGGTTTATTTCTTCTTATGTCATGTAAAATTTATTTGGTGGCAAGACTTGATCAACCTTGTTAACAAGTACATTTTATATGCATAGAAGAGCTAAACAACATTTCTTTCTTCCTCCATTTGCTTTACTTGCTGTAGCACCACTTGATTTGAAAAATGCTTTAGTTGTTTAGAGGTTTGAAAATCTATTTCTGCCCTGTAATAATAATTTTAACACCCAGAAATGTGCATTTTTCGAAGTTTTCAAAAATTTACAAAAATTATACTGTTGGTCTTATTTTTCGAAGAGCTACCTGGGAGTGCCAGGGGCTGACCAGTGGGGCACCCTGGGGCTGGACCCCATGGGCCGGCGCGGCCAGCAAGGGGGCGCGCCACCCTGTGGTGTGGGCCCCTCCTTGCCCCACTAACTCATCTCTTCCTCCCATTCTACTCTCTCTCCTGAAAAAACTCGTACTCACTTTCTCTCACTCGTGTTTCTGCTCAAGAGCTCAAGATTTCTCGATCTCTTTGCTCAGCCCAGATTTCTGTCTGAAATTTGGCACATTTGCTCTCCGGTATGTGACTCCTCCGATTATCCAAATAGAATTTTGTTTGGTTGAGTATATCTTGAATATTTTGCTGCTGTAGGTAACATGTTAAGTGAGCTTGCATGCTTGTTCTAAGTTTTAAAAATTATTTTTGATGCATGTTTAGTACTCTACCAAGTTCCTATAGTAGTTTCCCTCAATGATATGTCTCCAAATCAACTTTTATAATGTTTGTTGAAAAATTTCAGAAAATGGAGTGGAATAGGCACCAACTCAACCAACAAGAATTGGAGGTGCAACAAGTTATGAGATTTCACCGCGAAGAGGGAGTATACCCCTCGTACTACCCATGCACTGATTCTATGAGGAGTGCAGGAATCTTGCAAGATGTTCAAAATCTGATTTCCAATGCAGGGTTGGAAAGTTTTGTTGTCGGTGAATCTTACCAATATGCAAAACTAACCATGTCGGTGGTGCCGGATTTTGAATTCTATTGGTCCCAACCTAACCCCATGGTTCGATATAAAGTTTATAATAAAACCATCGACTTGCCTTTTGCTGATTTTTGTGCAGCTATTAGAGTACCACAATGGGGATCTTGTGAGAAGATTAGGGGGTTGCCGCAGGAACTCTTGAGTCTATACAAGATGATCTGTCAAGGGAGAAGCTTCTCAGAAGAGAGTGGTAAAATTCGTAGCATTCAACTCCCAGCTATTCGCTACTTTGCTTATTTCATCACCAAGTGCGTTCTTGCTAGACAGAATGCAAATAAGTTATCTATCCAGGATTTAGCTTTCCTAGCTGCTGCATTGCAAGGTGATAGAACTTATAACTTGGGTGCTTTGATAGCCTTTAGACTAGCTACTATCCGTGAGAAGGGAGGAATTTGTGGAGGTCTCATCGCCTCTCGTTTATTAGCTATGCATAGTGTAGAACCTCACCCTCTTGATGTTCAGCTCTCTGTAGAGAAACTCGATATTGTTTCAATGATAAAACATGACTTTGTTTCTAACCAATCTAATCTGAGTAACCTGTCTTATGAGATAACATTTTACAAGAAAAATTGGAGAACAACTAAAAGAACTGAAAAACTAATAGGATTGCCTGCACTTGCTTTGTTTAACCTTGCTTCCAGGAAAAATTGGTCGGTCACGGAAGAGGAACTAAATGCATACATAGAGGGGGATGGACCTCTATGTATGCATTTTGAGACAGCGCGGAGGAGGCCGAGGAACACCTCGACTTGTCATCCGATGCAGCGAGCTCTTCACATCAACATTTTGGGAATGTTGAGCCTTCACCCTTTTCTTCTGCACAGGGACCTTATTATGACTACACCATGTACGATCCACCGGCGTGGAACCCTGACCCTCGCTGGGGTTGATCTCCACTTAGGCCAAAAGCATAAGCTTGGGGGGAGGTATACCGGCATAACTCATTCATTGCATATTACAATTGCTGGATACTTGTACATACTTGTTTAGCTTCTTAAAGTGGTTTCTAATAAGAGAGAGATGATATTTGGGGAAGTGCTGTTTGAAAACAGATTCTGGACTGACACCAAAAAAATTCTCAAAAACAGCCAGAACGTTATTTTACGAAGCCAATTTTTGTGCATGTTCCCCAGGTTATTATCTAACTTTCATTAGTTGAGCACTTTTCGAGCTGAGCAGCGGAAGATATTTGTAAAAATCGATTACTGTACTGCTGTCAAGATTGACGAATTTCTGCTGCTTTGTGTTTATGTGGCTCTTTTAGTTTTCATTTTCTTGTTTTTGCTTTGTTTCTTTCCTAAAACATAAAAAGACCAAAAATATTTCTGTTGTTTCTCTTTACCATTTGCTTATTTTGGTTTCGTGTTCCTACTTTGCTTTATTTGTTATCGTTGGTTTGCTATAAGAAAATCCAAAAAGATTTTGCTTTGTTTGCTTGTTTCCTTTTGTTCTTGTTTCCAATTCCAAAACACCAAAAATATTTGTTGTTCTTCTTTGGTTTTGTAAATTTCATTATGGACTTCAGTGGTCTTCGGTGGTTGGAGCTTGGCTTTCATTTCATATTATTCAAGCTACACAAGTGAAAGGCAATAATGACGATCTACGATAATTCAACTGTGGTGAGAGGCTGGTATGAACTCTATTTATTTTCATTTTTGTACATATACTCATCCATGTGAGCATTCTTAGTTGGTTCATGTGATGTATATGTCATTTAAGAAAGTCTAGTAGTTCATGATCTCTCATGTCTAGCTCCAATTTATTAATAGGGATTTCTATTTTCGTGCCCCTGCTTCGTTAGTTGTACTCAGTTTTCCCCAGCTCGTTAGTTTTTCCTCAGTTTTCCCCTCCCTCTAGTTTGAAACCCCTCGAAGACGCGGGTTGCCGTCGGGTCGGAGGCCTTACCGTTACCGTGAGGTCGGTTCCTCGGCCGACCGTCTCGTGCCGACGGGTGGATCCATCTACCGCCGACGCGTGGGCCGTTTTATTTCCCGATTGTATACGCGGTGCTGCCAATGACAAATGGGGCCGCTCTATGGGGCTGCCGCAGCCAATGACCGAGTGGGTCGTCTATTTATTTATAGAAAATTATATATTGCCGCTCCGTGGGGCCTCCGCAGCCAATGACCGTTGTGGTCGTCTATTTTATTTAGAGAATATAATATAGAGCCGCTCTGTAGGGGCCGCCTCAGCCCATGGCACGTGACTATTTTCGCAGCTTAATCTAAAGTGACTCTTATGCTAAACATTGTGCATCCCGACGTTGACCTAGCAGTGGTGGCGAGCATAGCCGTTCTGACCATGCCGATATCGGCATCAGCATCGGCATCGTTTGGAGGATGTGGTGCTCGAATATGGGATGTTATTTTTTACATGCATAATATATAGAAAATAGCTAGATCTCTAAATCGATGCATATGAAGCTACATATATATTCTTGGTCATAATCCCCTTAATTATCTAAAGGGGATGGATGCATGGCTTCACGTCGTCGTCGCTTTCATCGTCGGTATCTTCGTCGTCCGAGTAGTAGTACCTCCTGCACATTGTTCCGTCGAACACCTTCACTGTGAGCACATCATCGCCTTCATATTTGAAGTGTACGAACCAGCCGAAATCCACACCGTGCGCGATGGCGAATTTCTCCCAGCCCTTGTCGAGGTACATCCGGCCTTGTCCGTCAAATAGGACCTCCACGGTCCGGAGACGAGGACCGCGAGTCAGCTGCTCGCAGATACACCTTAGCTGGCTCCTTGCCGTCAAGATAGTCCGCAAATTTTTTGGGAGTTCCTGCAAAGAGATCGAGCGCCGATCGTTTGAAATTAGGGAACCCTTGAAATTAAAGGTTTTTTAGAACATGCCCATAATTAATCACATGCATCATATATGTGGGAACGCGTACGTACCTTCTTGACCAAAGGGTCTTCATAGACGACGATGAAGAACTCCTCTATGATCAATGGCGGTGTTGACGGTGGTGGTGGCAATGATGATGATCCACTTCCCCTTCCCCTTCCCCTTCCGGTCCGCGTCCGAGACGTGGAAGCCATGGCAATGGATAAAGTGTATGTGAACGAAAAGAAGAGAGAGGCAGAACCTATTGACACAAGGGATGGCCGTGTGGGTGTTTATAAGGGAGAGATGACCGTTGTAGGGTTTACACAATAAAATAAGGAGGATATGACCGTTGTGGGGGTTTATACACAATAAATTAAGGAGGAGACGACCGTTGTGGGGGTATAGTTTATCATTTTACCGTGAAAAGTAATGCCTAAAAGGAAAGTAATGGCTACAAGAAATCGGTGATGGTTTATCGTTTTTTGCGTGAAAAGTAATGGGTACAAGAAATGGGTGATGGTGTATCATTTTTTGCGTGAAAAGTAATGGCTACACGAAATGGGTGATGGTGTATCATTTTTGTGCGTGAAAAGTAATGGCTACAACAAATCGGTGATGGTTTATCATTTTTGTGCGTGAAAAGTAATGGCTACAACAAAATCGGTGATGGTTTATCATTTTTTTGCGTGAAAAGTAATGGGTACACGAAATGGGTGATGGTGTATCATTTTTGTGCGTGAAAAGTAATGGCTACAAGAAATCGGTGATGGTTTATCGTTTTTTGCGTGAAAAGTAATGGGTACAAGAAATGGGTGATGGTGTATCATTTTTTGCGTGAAAAGTAATGGCTACACGAAATGGGTGATGGTGTATCATTTTTTGCGTGAAAAGTAATGGCTACACGAAATGGGTGATGGTGTATCATTTTTGTGCGTGAAAAGTAATGGCTACAACAAATCGGTGATGGTTTATCATTTTTGTGCGTGAAAAGTAATGGCTACAACAAAATCGGTGATGGTTTATCATTTTTTGCGTGAAAAGTAATGGGTACACGAAATGGGTGATGGTGTATCATTTTTGTGCGTGAAAAGTAATGGCTACAACAAATCGGTGATGGTTTATCATTTTTTGCGTGAAAAGTAATGCCTAAAAAGAGTTTATAATTTAGCTCGTGAAAAATAATGCAGAAAACCAAACTTTGCGTGAAGCTAACCGACGACGAGAGAGAGAGAGGGTGGTGGCCCCGACCGAGAGAGAGATAGGGGTTATCCTGCCCGTTAGATCATACGATCAACGGTCGTCGGGCACGATCCGCGTGACATGGGCTAGACCAATCGGGGCAATGTTGGGCGTCCGTGAGAGTTTGTGAAGGGAGAGGGCAAAAGCTGAGTAGTATCAAGAAACCAAGGGCAAGTGAGTAGTAAACGAGACTAAGGGATTCAAATATGAGATTTAAAAAATGGAAAATGCGTGTTTTGTACAATGAAACCCATCTTGGCCTACCTCAAACTATTTGCAATACAAATCTACATGAGTGTGAAAATTATGGTCTCATTCGGACAAAGTATGTTTTGGGGAAAGTCTGTTTTGGGTAGGGCTTATTATGGAAAACCATGCACCTTCATAGCTACTAGGTGATTTGAGAAGTGGCAATTTGTGGTGAAACTTGATTTATCTACGATTTATCTATGATTTGAGAAGTGGAAATTTGTGGTAAAGACTCCATGAGTAAGTGCCACTCCTTTTCGGAATTTTTTGCACATTAAATAACTCATTTAACTAGTTAATCCCATTTGTTGACTCTCCGTTGACCAGCCACTTGAGGGTAAAACCGAGTATATTGCACTAGCCGAGTATTAGCACTCAAGGTGAAAACTGAGCATACAAAAAATGCTAGTATATGACTCGAGGGTATACATGAGTATATCTAAATTTCCAGGGTTAGACTCGAGGACGCGTGTTGCGGTGCGAAGTGGAAGAAGTGCCATTGTTGACGCGTGTCGCGGTGCGGACGTGGAAGACGTGCCATTGTTGACTCGGGTCGCATTTAGGACGCGTAAGCCCCTCTCTCCCTCCCTCTCGCACACGAGTACGTCTCATTATCGCTCACGCACGAAACCACCCCTCTCACGTCCCATCAACTTCTCCAAAAAACCCCAACCGCCGTACGAGCCCTCCCCTGCCGGCGATGGAGAAGAAGAATGCGCCGGCGGCCATCGCCCCCGAGCCCGTCGCCTCCGAGCCCGTCGCCTCCGAGCCCGTCGCCGCCGAGCCCGTCGCCGCCGAGCCCGTCGCCGCCGAGCCCGTCGCCTCCGAGGGCGGCGCATCCGAGGGCGGCGCATCCAAGCGCGGCGCCTCCGTGAACTAGGCCGGTCTCACTGCTGACGGACCACTTCACAAGATCGGCGAATGCTTATTGGCCAAAGAGGAGTACGTGGACAGCTACTCTGCTATGAGGCAAGTCCGTAGAAATTGGCGCTCGGGTTTACCCGATCCCGACGTGCACCCGCACGAATGGATCATGCTACACCACGCCCTTCCACGCGCCGCTGAGTTCACCTTCCTCCATCTCGGCACATCCCGCTACGTCACCATAGATCTATCTGCAGTTCGTGCAAGGTTCAAATTCCTCGGCTTTTCCCGTGGCGTCACCATAGATCTTATTTTCAATCTTAGTGCTGAATGTTATCTTTTCAATATATTTTAGATTCTAATTCCTCGGCTTTTCCCGTGGCGTCATCGTGCTTGCCCGAAGAACCCACTCGCACAAGATACGGCTGCTGAACCCACTCACAAAGAAATCGAACACGATGTTTGAGGCGCGAGATGCCATCTGTTTTTCCGAAATCGATCGCTGTTATCAAATCCCCGACTATGGTCTTCGTTGCCACACATTACCCGCCGGAAATTGGTTGGGTCGATGAGAGCACTCCAACTAAGGATATAAATGAAGATGGGGATTGGGGAGAAGGAAGATTTTCGATCAAGAACCATGGTTTCCGTTCCATTACCCCGTTCAATGGTGAACCGTATGCAGTAGCTGCGGACAATTTTGAGATCGGAAGAATAGTGTGCACCAATATACAGTTGCAGCAGCGCGCGAGCACTGTCAAGATGGAGACACTAATTTCATTTCCAGAACTTGGACGTCAGAAGTTCTACCTTGTGGAGTCGGATGGTGAGCTGCTGCTTGTGTTGTTGGTCAGCGCGGCTTTGGCGGGCAAACCATTGGTGTACCGTGTGGACACACGAGCCGCTCTCTCCATCCGGTCACTAACATTGGCAGTAATGCCTTCTTCGTGAATTATATCCGGTGTATCTCCGTCGACACCGAAGTGTACCCGACACTTCAACCTGGCAGCATCTACTACACGGATTTGGGTTATATCGGAGCGTACTCTCATGATACAAATGCCAGGATGAGTGGCCACTACGTGTGGATAGAATAGGATTATACGGTTTGAGAAATGAACACAGAGCCATACCGTTTGGAGGATGTATTGGCCTCACACTCGCAGACGGAAGGAGTTCAATGAATATTTCCTTGGGGAATTGCACGAATGGAGCGACGGAGAAATATATGAGGAGGAATGAAGAACAAATTCATTCATCCTAATCTTCTTGTTGTCCATACATTGCGTGCGTGATCTTGTATATTTTTGCAGCTTAGTTTGTCGTGAACATTAACAATGTTATTGGCTGCTTTTGGCTGCTCGTATGCAGTTTACCTATGTATTATACTTAGTTTTCTGATTATGTCTGCTGTGAATTTATCATATAATAGCTTCTAGATTTGCTACTAGATTTGCTGCCATATTGGGCAAAAAACGAGGGCCAAAAGGCATAAATAACCCCAGAGATTTGCTACTAGATTTGCTGCCATATTGAAGAAAGACAGAAATAGAAGCTTCTCTAGATTTGATACTAATTTGGTGAAAAAGACAGAGAGAGAAAGAGGGGAAAAGGTGCTCTTAAAAATGCCAATTTGGGCCGAGAGAGACAAAACCCAGCTCCTGCTCACGTGCAACCAAACGCTTCTCGTCCCGTCCCACGCGGTCCCTTTCTACCAGCCCCACGCGACGCGGCCCCACACGACGCGGCCCCACGGACGACGCGGCGCAACACGTCGGCACGTAACGTCCAAATAAACGGATTCCTTCCGTCTGAGCTCCTTCTGCGGGTCTTCAGACAAAGGCTAGGGTAAAACTGAGGAAAAACTAAGGGGCTGGGGAAAACTGAGCACAACTAAGGAACCGAGGGCACGAAAATAGAAATCCCTTATTAATATGAGTAGCATATCATAAATATTTGCTTGCATTGTTTTATTCATAGATAGGTATGGCATTGTGGTATCCTCCTCTGAATAATTCACTTGAATCAACTTGGCACATGCTCACGCATGCATATGACTGAACAAAAGTCAATTAAGCCTCGATGATTTACTTTTCCTCAGAGTTCTTGTATCACTTTTATGTCTCTGTTAATTTATTTTGTCGCAAGCATGATTATGACAGTTATTGCTCTCTTGATTGTCGCTTCCCAGTCTATTGCTAGCCTTCACTTGTACTGAGCGGGAACACTGCTCGTGCTTCCAAACACCTGAAAACCAAGTTATTCCAAAGTGTCCACCATAAATACCTATGCATGGCATTTCAAACCATTCCAAGTAAATTCTCATGTGCTACCTTTAAAACCTTCAAAATGCTTCTCAATTTGTGTCGATGTTTTATAGCTCATGAGGAAGTATGTGGTGTTTATCTTTCAATCTTGTCATTTACTCCTGACAGACTTTCACCAATGGACTAGTGGCACATCCGCTTATCCAATAATTTTGCAAAAAGAGCTGGCAACGGGGTTCCCAGGCCCAATTAATTAACTTTCACCAATAATTCTCTTCACATGTTTTGCCCTGATTTATCAGTAAGCGACTTAAATTGCAAATAGACACTCCTCCATGGTATGTGAATGTTGGAAGGCACCCGAGGATTCGGTTAGCCATGGCTTGTGTAAGCAAAGGTTGGGGGAGTGTCATCCATAATGAAACTAAAATATATGTGTAAACAAAAGAGAAGAGGGATGATTTACCTTGCTGGTAGAGATAACGTCCTTCATGGGAGCCGCTCTTGAAAGTCCGGTTGACGAGGTAGTTAGAGTACCCACTATCATTCGTTGACAACAACAAACACCTCTCAAAATAATTTTACTCCTGTTTTTCAAATGAAAAGCTCTAGCACATGTTAATCCCTGCTTCCCTCTGCGAAGGGTCAATCTTTTTTACTTTTACATTGAGTCTCCATCCTTTCTTTGAGAACCTCCTTGAGACAACAACTGTCATTCTTAGTACAATATGCTTGTCCCAAAATTGGATTAACTGTGGTATAACTTTGATGCTTTTATCTTTGATAATCTCTACTTCCAGTCTCCCCATGAACTTCGAAGGTGCCCGAGCATTTATGTTTTGCTGTACAAATACGGGCAACCGAGATACCACTTTATCATATCCTTCTATGAACATTGCAATCTTGCTGATAGACATGATTCATGATGCTTATTATTAATTTGTTGGTACCTTTTTCCATGATTGACATAGCTATTCGATGATTTTATTTGCATGTATCTTATTATGAATTTCCTAAGTACTTATCCATATCATGAGAATATTTACATCATATGAACAAATGTGTTCGTGAAAGTTCTTTATCGCACTCAGTTGTTAACTGAATTGCTTGAGGACAAGCAATAAGCTAAGCTTGGGGGAGTTGATACGTCCAAAACGTATCTACTTTCCCGAACACTTTTGCTATTGTTTTGCCTCTAATTTGTGTATTTTGGATACAACTAACACGGACTAACGCTGTTTTCAGCAGAATTTCCCTGGTGTCTCGTTTTTGTGCGGAAACTCAACTTTCAGGAAAATCCCCGGGATTAATTCCAATGGGCCTATTTTCACAGAAGAATAACGGAGCCAGAAGACCAGAAGGAGGGGGGCCACGAGGCAGCCACCCCACCAGGTGGCGCGGCAGGCCCCTGGGCCGTACCGGCCTATGGTGGCGGCGCCTCGGGCAGCCCCAGGTGCCCCCTCTGGACTACTTAAGGGCTTTGACCTAAAAACGCACGGGGGTTAGACGAAATCGCCAGAAGACATCCAGAACACCGCCGCCATCGCGAAACTCCGTCTCGGGACCAGAAACTCCGTTCTGGCACTCCGCCGGGACAGGGAATTGGAGGAGATCATCGCCATCATCACCACCGACGCCTCTCCGTCGACCAGCCATATTTCCCCCATCCATGTGTGAGTAATTCCCCCGCTGTAGGCTGAAGGGGATGGTAGGGATTGGATGAGATTGGTCATGTAATAGCATAAGATTGTTAGGGCATAGTGCCTAGTATCCGTAATTGGTACTTTTATGATATTGTTGCAACTTGTGATGCTTAATGCTTGTCACTAGGGCCCGAGTGCCATGATCTCAGATCTGAACATGTTATTGTTTCATGATGATATGCATTGTTTTATGATCTTACCTGCAAGTTGTATACACATATTGCTGTCCGGAACCCGAGGCCCCAAAGTGACAGAAATTGGGACAACCAGAGGGGAAGGCGGTGATATGAGAATCACATGTGTTCACTGAATGTTAATGCTTTGCTCCGGTGCTCTATTAAAAGGAGTACCTTAATTTCCAGTAGATTCCCTAGAGGCCCGGCTGCCACCGGCTGGTAGGACAAAAGATGTTGTGCAAGTTTCTCATTGCGAGCACGTACGACTATATATGGAACACATGCCTATGGATTGTTTAGTACTTGGATACCGTTTTATTATTACCTGCAAATGCCCTACCTTGATTGTTACATGAGTTCTCTCATCCATGCAGCGCCCGTTCATCCATCCATGTGCCTACAGTATTTTAATCCTGCTGTTTACTATAATCACTACTGCTGTCTTTGTTACACTGCTGCTGATATTTCGCTACTGCTACTGCTATAAAACTGTTACTACTGATAAACTCTTGCGAGCAAGTCTGTTTCCAGGTGCAGCTGAATTGACAACTCCGCTGTTAAGGCTTACACATATTCTTTGGCTCCCCTTGTGTCGAATCAATAAATTGGGTTTTACTTCCCTCGAAGACTGTTGCGATCCCCTATACTTGTGGGTCATCAATACCTAACCCACATAGACAACACAAGGAAACATATATGATGGGTTAGTTCATAAAGCATAATTGACACGGCTTACCATACCACATGACTTCTCTGTGGCACATTCTTCATGCTTCATGTGTTGACCAAACTTGAATCTATTCTTCACTCTTTGTATTGGTCAACCTTGTATCTTCTCATGCTATATTATACTACCTTGAGGTGTATAAAGAATTCTTCATTTGTTTGCATGCTCTAAATCTTAGTCAACCATAGCTCAACTCATGAGACTATCATGACACCGACTTAGAGCCATATCTTGAATTCTTCACTTGGAATCAAGCACTCAAGATCTTGATTATTCATTACTTATCACATAAGCTAGAGCATGGCTTATATTGAGTTCCACATAAGAACTCCATCTTCATTTCTTTTCTTGATCATATCACATATATATCTTCAAATCGATGATCTTGATGCCAATACACAAGGTATATCTTAATCTTCATGGCATCCATACCTGAATCCAACATATGGAATACAAGTAGTACCTATGGAATATTCCTTCATATAAACTCAATGAAAACATTACTCCATAGGGGTTGTCACTAATTACCAAAACCACACATAGGGGCAATATACCCTTACAGTTAGGGAGGCTAATTATTTTTTGGAGGGATTAGTTGGGCTGGTGAGCCAGCCGTTCCTTGTCGTCCGACCGATTTGGTGAAACCAGTGCGTTCCGCATATGAGAGGAATATTATCTTTCGTGGAACCAGTTGGTTCCGTTCCTTTCGCAAACCGAACACGCGAACGGGCTCCAAGTGCGGGACGGTTCCATTCCATTCCTCTTCATTCCAGAACCGAACACACCCTAAATTAGACCGAACCCTAATCTATTGGCCGTCGGTTGGGGCGTGCGATGGGCCTGCCTCATCATCGTTCTTCCCCTTTTCCATGCGTCGGTACCCGCCACTCCACCCTTGCTTCACGCATCTGGCGGTGGAGCATGGCTGCCGGCGACGCTAGCCCCTCAGAGACGCAAGCCACTCACGAGACGCCTCGTTCTGGGCGAGCCTCGCTTCCTCGCGGGTGGCCCCCTCGGCATGGCGCTGACCCGTTGAGCTCAAGGAGCTTTTGTTGCTCGACCGCCATGAGGAGACGTCCCGCCTCCTCCGTGGCCGCCCGCTGGCGCGAGATCTCAACGGCGTGGTCGAAGTTGGCATCGTTGAAGAAATCCTACTCTTCCTCCTTCAGCCTCTGGAAGCGCTGCATGTTGAAGGAGGCTAGGATCGCCGCATGCTCCGGGTCACCGGGGACCAGTTGCTACTCTCTCCACTGTGCCACCTCCGTCGCCTCAGCTTCTGCGTCTGCTATGTACGCCTTCCAGTCGTCGAAAAGGGAGTCATCAGAGTCGTCGGAGTTGAAGTCAATCTCGGCGTCTGGATGTGGCTGTGGCGGTTGTGGCTGCGGTGCTGGCTGCTGCGTCGATGGCAGCGTGCGACCGTTACGGCCAAGCATCTAATACGTCATATGCAGCCGCCGCGACATTGTTTTGCAGAGGAATACAGCGGTGGTGGAGAGGAGAGGATAGCGCGGCGGCGGTGGATTGTACAGGGACATCGCGGTGGAGGGTGTACTAACAAGCGGTGCCAACTAGCTGCACAGCAGCCGAGGCATCGCATTTACGATGGCGTCTGCGCTTGGAACGGTGGTTTCATCGGCGGCCAGCTGCACAACAGCCGAGACATCGCAATTATGATGCCGCCAGCTGTTGAGTCGCTGCCAAGGCGGCTCCACCCGCGAAAACCGACGTGTCGTGAGGCGCCGGCGCGCCCGATTCGCGCCCTTCGCGAAGGGGCCGGCACAGGATTGCCGGTGATTTTATTTGACTCAAAACCGCGCCAGAGCTTTTTGGGGGGTGCTGGTGTGATCCCAAAAACCACACCGACCCCAAATGGCTATCGGGGCTGCCTGTGGAGATGTTCTTAGTGATCTCGCATGAAGAAACAAGTTTTCCCACCGCTCATCCACACACCTGCATTATTGAGCTCATTGTATTGAACTCGCATGAATGAAGCTTACTTTTAGATGATGTCAATGAAAAACATCATATCTAGGTTGTTACGCTTGGTATGGACAGTGGTTAGCAGAAAATCGAAGAGCGGTGCAATATGTTGGTGTGATATTGAGATCCCTCCATGACAAAAAGAAGGTTCCATATCCACATGCCATTATTTTCCACAACTTCAAGCACGACACTTCATGCTCCAATAGGTTATTTGCACAACCTTTGCCAGGCAAATAGACAATTCTTCCATTTCCAGTGCATGCAATCGATACTTCTGAGCATCCTAGAAAACCATCTCGTTGTGTTTCATGCCAGGATCTATGATGTGCCAGCATTGATAAGGGGATCCCAGCAGATCCTCCTAGGGTGTTGCCCCATCTTTCACAGCGAGAACCCGGGTAGATAGAATCTCCCAACAACGCGATGAACGCAGCCTGGAGAAGAGGGACGAATATAGCAAGCAACGGATCGATGAACGATATGCATCCAAACCTGAGCTAGACAATCCTTGATGAACACAAGAACCTTCGCAGCGGATCTTATTACGAACTAAATAAATGGCAGCGCCGTACCCATGGAGGGATGATACACGTGAACACACACAATAGTTTTTAACCTAAACTTGTCTACCTCTAACCCTAGCCGCACCAGCCCTTATATGAGAGGGTGGTGGCCGGCCAAGCTAGTGGGCCTCCCTAGTTCGACTCAGATAGGCCCAAGTCGAAACACACAACTTATTAAAAACCCTAATTGGCCCACATATAACCATAGATATAAAATACATATAATAAGATAACTAGATAGGTGGAGTCCTCAAATTGGGCTTCACCTCGGCCTTCATGCCCGTATCATCCTCCCCCCTTCAATAAGTATTGTCCCCAACGCTTGAGGGTCTTTTGGAAAAGGTGACGTGATATGAACATCACACGTTCGCGCCGTCTTCAAGTCTTGCCTGCCTACCACACCACATCCTCCCTCTCGGCGTGCTTGACTCAATACAGTACTTGGCGCCTCGTTTCTTCTCCACATGAGCTTGGACTTCGGCACCAATATCTTCATCTTGTGAGGTTTTGATGGACCCCTGTGTCGATGAACATGACCCTGCACAAGATGTGTAATGCCTGGGCCACATAAATATCTCACACGTCCATCCTTGCCTCGATGCATTCACGGTGTCACGGAAAACTGGACTGCAGTACTCCTACCACGGTAGTGCCGCTGCCCACTGATGACCCACAAGTATAGGGGATCGCAACAGTCTTCGAGGGAAGTAAAACCCAATTTATTGATTCGACACAAGGGGAGCCAAAGAATATTTGTAAGCCTTAACAGCGGAGTTGTCAATTCAGCAGCACCTGGAAACAGACTTGCTCGCAAGAGTTTATCAGTAGTAACAGTTTTATAGCGATAGCGATAGTGAAATATCAGCAAGCAGTGTAACAAAGACAGTCTGTAGTGATTATAGTAAACAGCGAGGATTAAAATACGTAGGCACAGGGATGGATGAACGGGCGTTGCATGGATGAGAGAAACTCATGTAACAATCAAGGTAGGGCATTTGCAGATAGTAATAAAACGGTATCCAAGTACTAATCAATCAATAGGCATGTGTCCATATTTGATCGTACGTGCTCGCAATGAGAAACTTGCACAACATCTTTTGTCCTACCAGCCGGTGGCAGCCAGGCCTCTAGGGAATCTACTGGAAATTAAGGTACTCCTTTTAATAGAGCACTGGAGCAAAGCATTAACACTCCGTGAACACATGTGATCCTCATATCACCGCCTTCCCCTTCGGTTGTCCCAATTTCTTTCTTTGGGGCCTCGGGTTCCGGACAACAATACGTGTATACAACTTGCAGGTAAGATCATAAAGCAATGAATATCATCATGAATTGATAACATGTTCAGATCTGAGATCATGGCACTCGGGCCCTAGTGACAAGCATTAAGCATAACAAGTTGCAACAATATCATAAAAGTACCAATTACGAACACTAGGCACTATGCCCTAACAATCTTATGCTATTACATGCCCAATCTCATCCAATCCCTACCATCCCCTTCAGCCTACAGCGGGGGAATTACTCACACATGGATGGGGGAAACATGGCTGGTCAATGGAGAGGCGTCGGTGGTGATGATGGCGATGATCTCCTCCAATTCCCCGTCCCGGCGGAGTGCCAGAACGGAGTTTCTAGTCCCGAGACGGAGTTTCGCGATGGTGGCGGTGTTCTGGATGTCTTTTGGCGATTACGTCTAACCCCCTATGCGTTTTTAGGTCGAAGATGTTAAGTAGTCCAGAGGGGGGCGTCGGAGGCCGGTCGAGGGGGCCACACCATAAGGCGGCGCGCCCCCCTCCTAGGCCGCGCCGGCCTATGGCCTGGAGGCTGTGGGCCTCCCCCTGGCCTGCCCTTCTGGCTCCGTGAATATTCTGGGAAAATAGGTCCTTCGACATTAATTCCGAGGATTTTCCTGAAAGTTGAGTTTCTGCACAAAAACGAGACACCAGGGCAATTCTGCTGAAAACAGCGTTAGTCCGTGTTAGTTGTATCCAAAATACACAAATTAGAGGCAAAACAATAGCAAAAGTGTTCGGAAAAGTAGATACGTTTTGGACGTATCAACTCCCCCCAAGCTTAGCTTATTGCTTGTACTCAAGCAATTCAGTTAACAACTGAGTGCGATAAAAGAACTTTCACGAACACATTTGTTCATATGATGTAAATATTCTCATGACATGGACAAGTACTTAAGCAATTCATAATAAGATACATGCAAACAAAATCATCTAATAGCTATGTCAATCATGGAAAAGGTACCAACAAATTAATAATAAACATCATGAATCATGTCTATCAGCAAGATTGCAATGTTCATAAAAGGATATGATAAAGTGGTATCTCGCTTGCCCGTATTTGTACAACAAAACATAAATGCTCGGGCACCTTTGAAGTTCATGGGAAGACTGGAAGTAGAGACTATCAAAGATAAAAGCATCAACGTTATACCACAATTAATCACATTTTGGGACAAGCATATTATACTAAGAATGACAGTTGTGCTCTCAAGATGGTGCTCAAAGAAAGGATGGAGACTCAACGTAAAAGTAAAAGATTGACCCTTCGCAGAGGGAAGCAGGGATTAACATGTGCTAGAGCTTTTCATTTGTAAAACAAGAGTAAAATTATTTTGAGAGGTGTTTGTTGTTGTCAACGAATGATAGTGGGTACTCTAACTACCTCGTCAACCTGACTTTCAAGAGCGGCTCCCATGAAGGACGTTATCTCTACCAGCAAGGTAAATCATCCCTCTTCTCTTTTGCTTACACACGTACTTTAGTTTTATTATGGATGACACTCCCCCAACCTTTGCTTACACAAGCCATGGCTAACCGAATCCTCGGGTGCCTTCCAACATTCATATACCATGGAGGAGTGTCTATTTGCAAATTAAGTTGCTTACTGATGAATCAGGGCAAAACATGTGAAGAGAATTATTAATGAAAGTTAATTAATTGGGGCTGGGAACCCCGTTGCCAGCTCTTTTTGCAAAATTATTGGATAAGCGGATGTGGCACTAGTCCATTATGAAAGTCTGTCAGGAGTAAATGACAAGATTGAAAGATAAACACCACATATTTCCTCATGAGCTATAAAACATCGACAAAAATTGAGAAGCATTTTGAAGGTTTAAAGGTAGCACATGAGAATTTACTTGGAATGGTTTGAAATGCCATGCATAGGTATTTATGGTGGACACTTTGGAATAACTTGGTTTTCAGGGGTTTGGAAGCACGAGCAGCGTTCCCGCTCAGTACAAGTTAAGGCTAGCAATAGACTGGGAAGCGACAATCAAGAGAGCAGTAACTGGCATAATCATGCTTGTGACAAAATAAATTAACAGAGGCATAAAAGTGATACAAGAACTCTGAGGCAAAGTAAATCATCGAGGCTTAATTGACTTTTGTTCGGTCATATGCATGCGTGAGCATGTGCCAAGTTGATTCAAGTGAATTATTCAGAGAAGGATACCACAATGTCATATCTATCTATGAATAAAACAATGCAAGCAAATATTTATGACATGCTACTCATATTAATAAATTAGAGCTAAACATGAGAGATCATGAACTACTAGACTTTCTTAAATGACATATACCTCACATGAACCAACTAAGCATGCTCACATGGATGAGTATATGTACAAAAATGAAAACAAATAGAGTTCATACCAGCCTCTCACCACAGTCGAATTGTCCTAGATCGTCATTATTGCCTTTCACTTGTGTAGCTTGAATAATATGAAATGAAAACCAAGCTCCAAAACAACCGAAGACCACAGAACTCCATAATGAACTTTACAAAACCAAAGAAGAACATCAAATATTTTTGGTGTTTTCGAATTGGAAACAAGAACAAAAGGAAACAAGCAAACAAAGCAAAATCTTTTTGGATTTTCTTACAACAAACCAACGATAGCAAATAAAGCAAAATAAAAGCAAGAAACCAAAATAAACAAATGGTGAAGAGAAACAACAGAAATATTTTTGGTCTTTTTGTGTTTTAGGAAAGAAACAAAGCAAAAACAAGAAAATGAAAACTAAAATAATCACATAAACACAAAGCAGCAGAAATTCGTCAAACTTGACAGCAGTACAGTAATCGATTTTTAAGAAATTCTTCCGCTGCTCAACTCGAAAAGCATCGATGGGATTTGGTTAACCATTTATTTTTTGGATGCGAACCTATTTAACCATTTTGTGAAAAAGGTTTAAATGGTTAACCATTTTGTGATAAAAAAGTTTAAATGGTTAACCGTTGGTTATTAAGGTTCGAACCTTTTAATATCGTGCAATGGCCATTATGGCATATGAGAAATGGTCGCACAGCTCGTCGGCTCGTTTCAAAAGAAAAATCAGCATGGCCTTTGCTAAAAGTATTAACAATTTACGAGTAAATTCAAAATTTGACAGTCATGTGACACAAAATATGTATGAATCGACAGCAAAAAATTCCGACAAGACTAAGAACATCCAGACCTTGTTGCTATTACAATACTAGAGTTGACAGTAAACATAGCGATAGGGACAAGTGATAGAAACAAAACAACAATGTCACTAACAATCTCTTTTATGAGTCTGAAATTAAACAGGATAAAAAAAAACAGGCTAAACGTTTCAGCCATGTTCTCATTCTTAATTTGTCCTTAAAATGGAGTTGCTGCAACTCTTCATCCGCGCCATGGTCAGTATCCTTTGCAAAACCTTGAAAGACAGATCATATTTTGTAAGGATTGCACATATTAGGCAAATGTAACAACTTTATAGTATTAGTATAACAAACAGGCTATAATCTTGCCAAGACAATGGAAGTGTGGAATCATGCTGCTTCTAAATGTAGGCGGTACGGCATGATTATACATGAAGTCTAACACGGCAGTGTCATATACCATAAAACATGAACAGAGTGTGATACCACGATTAGCTTGCCTGTTGAATAAAGATATTTGGCCAGGCTGGTATATAGAAACGTGATATAATGAAGACATTTGTTCGGAATAGATTTTCATCAGTAAATAAGCAACATGAAGTAAGTAAACTGGGCAGTAGGCTATCAAACAAACAGCGGAATGAATAAACTAGGAAGCAGTCTGTCATACACAGATTTATATACCAAACAAAGAGAGAAAGATGCTCACCATGTGTTTGTGATTTGGTTTCAGCATGGTTAAGTTGATGAAATGGAGAGACCTTCCTCACCAAGTATGTCATACACAGATGCTGTGCTAAGACCAGGTGTACCTACATAGAAAAGAATGGAACAAGTGATACACTTGTATACATGGTGTACAAAACAAATCTTGCAGAAAAATTAATAAAATATGACAAGAATAGGAGAGTTCTCACTTGATGTACGAAACCAGTCTTGCATACGGATTAGAGCTTCGACTGTATGCCGGGGTCAATCGGCTTCTGAAATCAGATATAACTCTACGCCCAGTGCTAAACGCCGATTCCGATGCAACAGTAGAAGCAGGAACATCCAAGGCATCTCTAGCCATGCTAGCAAGTATTGGATACTCCACTAAATTTGTTTTCCACCAATCTAGGATATCAAAGTTATCTTTTCGAGCTATTGGAGGTTTTAACCAGTAAGTATCAAGCGCAGAGAACCCCACACTTGTTGAGCTGATCCTTTGGCTAAGATGGCGGTCCCAATATGACAATGGGTCATTACTCTCCATGTCCATGTCCATGTCCATATCCATATCATCACCTCCTTGTTGTGCTTGTGTAGTTTCCGAGGTGCTCAATTTAGCATACTCCTCGAACAGCTCTTTAAATATCTCCTTCACTCGATCAAGCTTACTTTGAGCAGTATTCCCAAACAACTGAGGATACCGAAACTCAAGATAAGGGAACTTGAACCTCGGATCAAGGATGACAGGTACTGAAAGTGCAAGCCAAGAAACCTTCCAGTATTTTTCAAGTTTTTTCTGCATTGGTGCGATCATTGCAGGAAAAGGGGAGTCCTCCCGAGCTGCTTTCTTATCCAGTGCTTCCTTAGCTTGCCACATTTGTTGAAAATAGAGATTTGCGGTTGGATACTTTGAACCAGAGATCACCTTAGTTGCTTCATAGAACACTACAAGCAACTTGCAAACCGCTTTTGCCTCTTCCCATTCCTCGGCAGAAGGTGCATATGTATATTGGGGATCTTGTCTTTCTAAGGCATCAAATCCTGTTCTGTACCTCAATGCTATCTTGATCATTGTGAAGGTTGAGTTCCATCTCGTGGGAACATCAAGAGAAAGACTCTTCTCACAAGAAATTACCATTTGTGTAACAATGTCCTCAAACTGTTCTTTCCGATTTGTGGTAACCCTTATGAACTTCACGGTCTCACGAATGTTTGTCAAGATCGGATCCAGATAGTCAATCCCTGCTTGGCATACCAGGTTGAGGATATGGGCAGCGCACCGTTGATGCATGAATTTTCCATCCCCAAGCAACATCTTCTTCGCAACCAAATTTGCTCTCAACATTTTAACCATTGGGCCATTGTTAGAGGCATTATCCAATGTTACTGCAAACACCTTGTCCTCAAAGTTCAGTTCACGAATGCATTTTAGAACCATATTGAACATGGATAAGCCTGTGTGGGGTGTTTCCAAGGCATTGAATTTGATTATTCTTTTTTCCAACTTCCAGCAGTCATTAATGAAGTGTGCCGTGATGACGATGTACCCAATAGTCTGGTTTGAAGTCCATAAGTTCATGGTCAGTGATATCCTTGACTTGGAAGCACCAAATAGATCCTTCAACGATTTCTTCTTCTTGTCAAACTCTTTCATGATATCGTTCTTCAAAGTCTTTCTTGTTATCATGTGAAAGGATGGATTCAAACTAGAGACAAATTTCCGAAAGCCTTCATACTCAACAATGGACAACGGAAGCTCATGGAGAACAACCATCCTCACTAGCATTTTTCTTGCAACGTCCGGATCCCATTTCCACAAGTGGCTGACTGCATCAGGTGTCATGAGGGTTGCATTCATCTGATCCAAAGCTGCAACCACTGTTGCCCTTGCTTGGCATCTGTTTAAGTGGTTGCGCAACCCGCTTGTTCCATGCCCTTGCTTGGCACTAATTAGCGTACCACAGTGCTTGCACTCTCCTCGTGTAACTTCTCCATCAACGTGTATTGGCACAAATTCTCGCCAAGACTTAGATCTGAACTTTCTTCCTTGAGCAACTGCATTTGACCCTTCACTGATGTCCTCATCATCAAAATCTTCTTCTAGCTCATAATTCTCATCTTCGTCGTCCTCATCTCCCTCGAATGGAATCTCTTCATTGTGAACCTCATCATCCACTTCCGTTCTCATCTGTGAATTACCAACACTCCGAGATCTTAATGTCACCATGTATCTTGCCACTAGTGCTGCACCTTCTTCTATTTGCTGCATCTTGCCACCATCAATAGACAACAAAATAGTATTAGTCTTGGCAACAGAATAGACAAAACAATATGAGTGTACAATAAGGTAAAATCATGGGTGGACATACTAGTTATCTCACAGACTGCTTCTGACAGTTGGCTTGTGAGATTTAAATCCTACTGACACATGAATCCTACTGTTATACAAGTCAGAACAGTAGAACACCATATTAAATCTTGAGCTCTACCACATGGAAACCAAGTAATGTTCAGAAACTAATGCGGCACCTCACCAAAGGTTTGGTAGCTGAAACATCCCACCATAGAAGCCAGCAATTTGTAGAAAAAGGTGGAAGAAAAGGAGGCCCTTTACCTGAGGTAATCGCCCGCGAGGAGTAACGACTGCCGGAGAAGCTTCACCCGAGAGGGCCGTAGACATCGGTGTGGTCCAAGATCTCGAAGAAGGTCTTCATGGTCGGAGAATCCATGAGGAGTTACAGGTCACCACCGTCGGGGCGCCGCTGCAGCGCCGTTTCCGCCGGGTGGCCGGGTGGAGCGGGAAGATGGTTCGCCAGGGAGGGGCCGGGCGGCTCGTCGGAGGAGCGGGTGTCCACCGAGCAGGTGGCGGCGGTATTGGTGGAGGCGGCGCTGGAGGGGACTCGGGAGGGCGGCTCGTCGGAGGAGCGGGTGTCTACCGAGCAGGGGGCGGCGGACCGGCGGTACTGGTGGAGGCGACGCTCGATGGGACTCGGGAGTTTCTCAGAAAGGTTCATGCGGGGTTAACCTTTGGGAAAAAGGGCTGAACCATTTGGACCTAAGTGTTTTTCCGGTTAACCACTTGGCCCATTGGGCTATTTTTTAGGTTAGGTTAACCTAACCAGTGGGAAAATGGGAACCGAGTCCCATCGATATCGAAAAGTGTTCAACTAATGAAAGTTAGATAACAACCTGGGGAACATGCACAAAAATTGGCTTCACAAAATAACGTTCTGGCTGTTTTTGAGAATTTTTTTGGTATCAGTCCAGAATCTGTTTTCAATTAGCACTTCCCCAAATATCATCTCCCTCTTATTAGAAAACCACTTTAAGAAGCTAAACAAGTATGTACAGGTATCCAACAACTATAATATGCAATGAATGAGTGATGCCGGTATACCTCCCCCCAAGCTTAGGCTTTTGGCCTAAGTGGAGATCAACCTCAGCGAGGGTCAGGGTTCCACGCTGGTGGATCATACATGCCGTGATCATAATAAGGTCCCGGTGCAGAAGAAAAGGGTGAAGGCTCCTCATGCCCAAAATGTTGATGCGAAGAACTTGCTGCATCGGATGACAAGTCGAGGTGTTCCTCGGCCTCCTCCGTGTCGTCCCTTGCATGGTGGCCATCCCCTTCTATGTATGCATTCAGTTCACCTTCAGTGACTGACCAATCCTTCCTGGAATCAAGGTTAAACAAAACAGGTGCAGGCAATCGTACTAGCCTTTCAGTTCTCTTAGTTGTTCTCCAAGTTTTCTTATAAAATGTTATCTTGTAAGATAGGTTACTCAAATTAGACAAATCAGAAACAAAGTCATGTTTAATCATGGAGACAATGTCAAGTTTCTCCATGGAAAGCTGAATATCAAGATGGTGAGGTTCTACACCATGCATAGCTAATAAGCGAGAGGCGATGAGACCTCCACAAATTCCTCCCTTATCACGGTTAGTAGCAAGTCTATAGGCTATCAAAGCACCCAAGTTATAAGTCCTATCGCTTTGCAATGCAGCAGCTAGGAAAGCCAAATCCTGGATAGATAACTTATTTGCATTCTTTCTAGCAAGAATAGCTGGGAGTTGAATACTACTGATTTTACCACTATCGTTTGAGAAGCTTCTCCCTTGACAAATCATCTTGTATAGACTCAAGAGCTCCTGCGGTAGTCCCCTAACCTTCTCGCATGAACCCCATTGTGGCACTCTAATTGCTGTACAAAAGTCATCAAAAGGCAAGTTGACAGTTTTATTATAAATTTTGTATCGAACCATGGGGTTAGTTTGGGACCAAATGAATTCAAAATCCTGCACTACCGACATGGTTAGTTTTGCATATTGGCAAGGTTCACCAGCAACAATACCTTCCAACCCTGCATTAGCAATCAGATTTTGAACATCCCGCAGGATTCCTGCACTCCTCATAAAATCAACGCATGGGTAGTAAGAGGGGTATACTCCTTCTTCGCGATGAACTCTCATAACCTGTTGCACCTCCAATTCTTGTTGGTTGAGTTGGTGCCTATTCCACTCCATTTTCTGAAATTTTTCAACAAACATTATAAAAGTTGATTCGGAGACATATAATTGAGGGAAACTACTATAGGAACTTGGTAGAGTACTAAACATGCATCAAAACTAATTTTTACAACTTAGAACAAGCATGCAAGCTCACTAAACATGTTACCTACAGCAGCCAAATATTCAAGATATATACTCAACCAAACAAAATTCTATTTGGATAATCGAAGGAGTCACATACCGGAGAGCAAATGTGCCAAATTTCAGACAGAAATCTGGGCCGAGCAAAGAGATCAAGAAATCCTGAGCTCTTGAGCAAAAACGCGAGTGAGAGAAAGCTGGTACGAGTTTTTTCGGGAGAGAGAGTGAGATGGGAGGAAGAGATGAATAAGTGGGGCAAGGAGGGGCCCACACCACAGGGTGGCGCGCCCTCCTCCTTGGCCGCGCCGGCTGGTGGGGTGCAGCCCTGGGGTGCCCCACTGGTCATCCCCAGGTGCTCCCATATTTTTGTAAATTTTTGAAAACTTCAAAAAACGCATATTTCTGGGTGTCAAAATTATTATTACAGGGCAGAAAAAGATTTTCAAACCTCTAAACAACTAAGCATCTTGCAAAACAAGTAGTGCTACAGCAAGTAAAGTAAGTGGAGGGAGAAAGAAATATTGTTTAGCTCTTCTATGCATATAAAATGTATTTGTTAACACGGTTGATCAAGTCTTGCCACCAAATAAATTTGACATGACATAAGAAGAAATAAACCTCAAATCAATCATGTTACCTTGTATTGAATTGATATGGATCCAATCATAATACTTTGATATCCTTGCTTGGGCTCATATATAGGACAATCAATAGTTCCCACTTTGATAGTTCTCACATTAGAAATTGTATTAACTCCACACACTTTATCAATCCTCTTGGGAAAATAAATGGTATGCTCCTTGTCATCGACATTGAAAGTAACTTTTCCTTTATTGCAATCAATAACAGTCCCTGCGGTGTTAAGAAAAGGTCTCCCAAGAATAATAGACATATTATCATCTTCAGGCATTTCCAACACAACAAAATCAGTTAATATTAAGCAATTATTAGTAACTTGAACAGGAACATCCTCACATATACCAACAGGAATAGCAGTAGATTTATCAGCCATTTGCAAAGATATATCAGTTGGTATCAACTTATCTAAATAAAGTCTCTTGTAAAGAGAAAAAGGCATAACACTAACACCTGCTCCCAAATCACATAGAGCAGTTCTAACATAATTATACTTGATGGAACAAGGAATAGTCGGTATACCTGGGTCGCCCAGCTTCTTTGGAACTTTGCCATTGAAAGAGTAATTAGCAAGCATAGTGGAAATCTCCTCATTAGGAATTTTCCTTTTGTTTTTTTTTTTTGACCCAGGACTGTGAGGCAAAAAGCCCCACAGCATTTTCTTTTATTAAATAATAAGAGAGAACAAAAAAGTCCAAGATCTATGTACAACTAACTAAGGAAAAGAAAGAAGAGCATAATATACAACAAGACAGGAAGAGGACACTAAGGCAGAGACCTAATCCAACTCAAAAGATTGTCTTTGTACTTGGCCTTGATTACGTATTGTAGCAAAGTCATGTCATGGATAAACTGGCCCTTCCACTTAGTGAATGAGCTTCTCTCTTGCCGAAAAATCTTGGCATTTCTGATAAGCCAGATATTCCAACATGCAGTAATAAGCACTTCCATAAAGAAAGGGTGCCGAAAACTCCTCTTTGCATGGTGTACTATGGACTGTATATCTCCCAAAGGCTGCCAATCAATCTGCAGATATGACCAGATCCGGGTACTGAAATTGCAGTCAAAGAATAAATGCACTCTATCTTCATATGCTCTCAACAAACAGAGCTCACAATGTGTGTCATCAGTAACATGCCAGTTCCTCCTTTGTAACAGGTCCCTAGTATTCAGTCTATCCGACAGCAGCAGCCAAGCAAATACCTTGGTTTTCATTATACAACAAGATTTCCACAACCACTGATACACATTAGGTACCTGAATATGTGAATGTATATGAGCATAAAACCTTTTCGCAGAATAACTTTTACCCCAACAATATGTCCACTCATCCTTCTGCTGCAACAAAGGATTTTCCTGCATAATTATCTCCAGGGATTGTAACTCTTGGTAAGCTGGCTGAGACATTGGCAAATAAAACAAAGAGTGCAAATTCTCCAACTGATAAACAGTCGAAACCGAAATGCCTTTTTGTAATGCATAGGAATGCAATCTTGGGAACCTAACACTCATTGGTAGTGCAGATTGTGCAACATCCCAGTTATCGTTCCAGAAAGAAATAGTATCTCCCAGACCATGTGTCACTAATGCCACCCCTCTAAAATTGTCAACTTGTCTCAGAACATCTTTCCACCAAAAAGATCCAACCATGTTTTCCTCATGAGGCAATTTCCCTTGATAGTGGGCATTCCAAATTAATTGGATCCAAGGAATATCCCTTTTGTTATAAAACTTATCCAAGAACTTGATCAACAGAGCTGCATTCTGCTTCTGAAAATTAACTATCCCTAGTCCCCCCTTTTTCTTTGGTTTACAAACCATCTCCCAAGCAGCTAGAGACTGTTTCGGTACCCCATCTTTATCTCTCCACAAACACTGTCTAAGGATTCGGTCAAGTTGATTTGTAAGTCCTGGTGGCAACTGCAAGGTGCATAAGAAATGTAGTGGCATAGAGGATAGAGCTGAATTGATGAGCTGTAATCTGGCACCTTGAGACAAGAAACTAGAGCTTGAGGTAAGTTTCCTTTCAAGCCTACACACTAGAGGGGAAAGTTCAGCAATTGTTGGCCTTGTAGTCCCCAAGGGTAATCCAAGATAGGTAAATGGCATCTGACCTATCTGACAACCAAAATCAGCTGCCAACTCCTTCAATAAATCATTCTCAACATTAATGGGAACCATTTGAGATTTCTCAAAATTAATCTTCAAACCAGTAGATAGTGAGAATTTCCTGAGAGTTTCTTTGAGTGCTAATAACTGCAATTTATCAGCTGGCATGATCAGTAATGTATCATCGAGCATATTGGATTATTGGAAAATCCACTTCATTTGTAACAATTGGCATTGACAGAGTCCCCTGGACCACCATATCATTCACTGCAGATTGCAATAAATCTGACCCAAAAAGATAAAAAAGAGGAGAAATTGGGTCTCCTTGTCTCACTCCTCTCTTACATTCAAACTCCTTCCCAGGAATACCATTCAGCAAAATAGATGAAGTGCCAGTAGACAGTATAATCCTTGCCCAATGAATCCACTTATTGTTAAACCCCTTTTGTCTCATAACTTGCAATATTGCCTCATGCTCTATAGTATCAAAAGCCTTAGCAAAGTCCAATTTAAGTATAATAATTGGCTTTTTTGATTGCTGGCAAAGAAACAGGTACTCAAAAGCCCAAGCTAAACAATCTTGTATGGTCCTACCTCTCAAGAAACCATACTGATTTTTGTGAATACAGGATAAAATTTTCCCTTGGAGCCTATTAGCAGCCAATTTTGTTAAAAATTTGACACACACATTAGTCAAAGATATTGGCCGAAAATCATTCACATGAACTCGGACTTTGCTTTTTAGGCACTAGAGTTATATAAGATCCATTTATATTCTTGAGCTGAATAGTCTCACTCGTGAAAATCAGCAGACCAATTGATAAAAATCATGCTTTATGATAGACCAACATTTCTTAACAAAGAGTCCATTAAACCCATCAGGCCCAGGAGCTCTATCCACAGGCATCTCTTTTATCACCTCATCCATCTCCTTACTTTCAAAAGGCCTAGTAAGATCATCAAGCCCATCAACCCTTTGCATAATTCTGGACAGATCAAATTGCATATGAATAGGCTCAGAACAACCCATCCTATCCTTATATTCCTTCAAGAGCATAGCTGCCATTAATTGGTGATCAGTAATATCATTACCATCCACATCTCTAAGCAATGCAATAGAGTTTCTCCTAAATCTCTCAGTAGCCATAGCATGGAAAATTTTTGTATTATCCTCCCCTTGCTGAATCCATCTAATGGTACACCTTTTCCTCCAATAATTACACTCAGCCAATAACAATTCAGCTAGGTGCAACTTAACAATAGTTCTGAAATTAAACTCCACCCTAAACAAGGGTCTTTGCTCTTCCAAGGTATCCAGAACCAAGATGACTTCATTACAGCTTTTTATTAGACCCTTTAATCTTGCCAAACTAAGATGCCATTTTTTAAGCTCAAACCTTAATTGCTTAAATTTATCAGCAATGATAGCAGTACTATAACTCTTACTAGAACCCTTTTCCCAAGATTTGGTCACACACTCTTTAAAGCCAGGCATATCTACCCAATAATTATCAAACCTGAAAATTTTTGCTCTAGGGATATTAGTATCAATATTGATGACACAAGGCACATGATCAGAACCAATCTTTGCCAGAGGTAACACCATTGTGTTTGGGAAGTCTGTTATCCAGTTCATGCTGGTGAAAAACCAATCAAGCTGCTCAAGCAATGGATCTTTTTGCATGTTAGACCAAGTGTAAGCTCTTCCTTTGAGTGGCAATTCCAGTAACCCCAAATGTCCAATAATCTCATTAAATAAGAACATATCATTGACATCCCCTCCTGGTTTATTCCTATTCTCATGAGATCTGACAAAGTTGAAGTCACCCAAAAGCAGCCAATTGGCCCATCCAGGTATTTGCAAGTTATATAACCAAGAAACAAAATTGTCTCTTTCAATGCCATGACAAGGACCATAAACACACACCAAAGTCCAACTTGCATTGTTATGTTTAGAGGTGAAATTAATTATCAACCCAAATCTTTCGGTTCTGCTGCAACACCCCTTGGAAAACTGAAGAATTCCAGACCACCAAAATCCCCCCAGAGGCCCCTACTGATGGCGAGTAAGCAAATGAATCAAACCTCTTGGGACAAAATTTACGAATAAGTTTCCAGTCAAATGATTCACACTTAGTTTCTTGCAAGCAAATAATATCACATTCACTCTCATCAATTTTGGACCTGACCTCTCTTTGTCGCCCCTCAGCATTAATACCACGCACATTCCAGCACATGACACGCCATTTCCTTATAGATAAACGACTCATGACACACAAAATAATAAAGGGAAGGTCTCACACTGACATATAATATCAGTGCCCACAAACCAGGACATAAAAATATAGTCTGAAGCAACAGCCATCATAATGAGGATAAGACACCTGACACACACCCCAGACACAGAGAATTCACACCAAAGAACCTCCAAAAGCTGACACCAGCATGCTTCCTGACCACCCTTACAAGCCAAAAGAAGAGGAGCAGCAACCCCTCTGATCAACCAAGCAGATTTACTTATCATTAGAACCCTCCTTGGACTTAGCTTCCTTTGGATCAGCTTCAAGCTGCTCCCTAGTCAACTTAGCGAGGTGATATGCCCAAAGCGGTCCCCACTCTCCGCATGACATGTAGAGGAGTGATCAGTATCTGATGCTCTGCATGACCTGTACTTCCCTCTTCCTCCTTATCTTGCACCTCAGTAGGCTTCTCTGATGAACTGTTAACCAACAGTAGCTTTGCTCTACTTTTCTTCTTGATGGTTGGATGAGCAGTCAACATAGGCTGAGGTCTATATCCTTCCATCTTGAGACAGCTTCTAGTGAACCTCCTCTCAGACAATTGTACCACTGGAGTAGCCACCTTCCTAACCCTCCTCTTCTTAGGTGTGGAAAAGGAGACAGTCACATCCACTGTCTGTACCATCTCTACAGCATCACCTACTTCCTGCTGCTCATCTCCCTGCAGTGTTACACTACAGATCCCACCCATCTTACTCTTGCCCCAAACAGATTTACCAAGGAAAGCAAACAAAGATCCTTTCAAAGGAGCAGCAATAACTTTGGACAACATTACTGGCAGAACCTTGCCCCTCAGTCTATCCCATTGCATCACAGGTGGCAACTCAGGCCCAATGAAAGCAAAAGAAAGTTCACAATGCATAATCTGGATATTAAAGTTACCCTGCTGCTGCTGCTGAGGTATGTCCATAGCAAGCATGTTGACTGAAGATCCAGAAGAATCAGACAAGTTGACCACCATGGACTCTTGCTCCTGCTCCTGTTGCTGCAAACCATCCACCTGCTCAGGCTGATTGTCATGGTCTTGTGCTTGTTCATTATCAGGGAAATGCTGCACTTCATCCCATCCAATCTCAGGGTACTGAGGGTTCACAAATAAATTCTGATTAGGCACCAATTCACCAGGAAAAGGATGAGGGTTACCATCCAGGGGCATGGGGTCTTCATCGGCAGGTAAAGCCTCTGCAAAATCAGCTGAAAGAATATATACGAGTGCGATCCAAGACTCCTTAACACCACCAATGGTTGCAAATTTTCCAAACACCACATCCCTGGGTACCAATTGAGGGGAAGGGAAAGAAGCATATACAAGCACCCTATCTTTCACTGGATCATTGCTATTCCAAGTGTGGTACTGACCAAAGGTTGAGACAGCATTTGCAATGTCAAGGTTATTTCTATAATCTGGATGCACCCCCAGAAACATAAGCCAACCCCTTCTAAATCCTATTGCTGCACGATGATTCTGTGGAGCTTCACCAACATGCAAGAAACGCAATGTCCTGTTTTGAATCTGATACTCTCCATGCTGTACCAATGCATGAACAGAATTGGGGCTACTGATCTCATACATCCCAACACCAAACAGACTAGGCTGCATAGAAATCACATGTCTCTGCAGAGGACCAACCAAGAAAGCATTCACCTGTTCTCTCCAGAACTCTTCCCCCTGAGGCGGCGGCGGAGGATGAACTGTAGCAATGCAGTAGCTTTGATGCTGCGGCGGTGGGTCTTGCGCGGCGTAGTAGAAGGTGCGCGGGAGCCGAGTAGGGCCACCGTCAATGATCTGGTGCCCCCACGGCAGCCATGGCAAAGGGTCTACTTCGAAGTTCGCCATGGGTGAAGTCGGAGCAACAGGGGAAGGAGGAGGTGATGTACTGCGTGGACTCTTGTCGTTGGCTAGCGTATCCGGCAAATTTAATGCCAACTCCCCTGCCTTGGAATACGAACCGACTAGCTCTTCTGTCGGCCCATTAGCGTCAACCTTGTCCGAGCCCAATCCAGCTTGCCTTGCTATTTTTGGAACCCAACACTTTCCCAAAGAAGCCTTAGCCGACAAGCAATTTCTTTTGATATGTCCATAGTTAAAGCAACCACGACAGCGAATATTATTGATACAATCTTTTGTTATATGACTCATACTAAGACATCTTTGACACTTCCAAACTCGAAGCACCATATCATCCACCATCTGGTTAAATAAGTCATCCTCTCCCTCAATATGGTCAGAACTCCCTCCGACATTATTTGTTGCAGTAACAATGGGTGAAGCTTCTACCTCTCTTATCTGTTCTTGATGAATTGGGACAGTAGTTCCAAAAGAGATAATCGGAGTAGATTCAGTTTCATACCAATGTAAATCAGGTTTATCAGATGTCTCAGCAGCATAACCCTTTGTTGCTTCATAATGAATTTCCTCAGCAAAAACAAGCTTTTTATTAACAGGGACCGTATGCTTAATAGCAGGTTTAGGTACTGGAAGATTGAGAGCATTCATACCCAATTGCACCCTTCTCCTGGATGGACTAACTAGAGTCCATTGCTGATGATTATCATGATGCCAATGTGTGAACTCCCTTTGCCAATTTGGACCTCCCTCACTCCACAAGTGAAAATAGCATTTGAATTTCTCAGAAGTAAATATCCTCTTCTGAACAATATAGAAACCCACTGCTTTACTAGCCACTCTAAAGGAAAAAACTCTGTCTCTCAACTGAACCACATTGAGAGATCCACAAAAACCTCCCAAAGCTGCCTCCAAAGCTAAAGCCACTGTTTCCTCTGCCATACGGAAAGAAGCTCTCCCAAAGGACACAACCAAAGAGAAAAAGTTCTTCCCATTTAATGGATGAACTGAACTTGAGAACTTGCGCAAAACCTCCTTAGCAAAGTTTTCTCCCGCCTTAAAATCTAGCCCCAAGGTGATAGCCGTGTGCATAGCAAAGGAAGGACTAGATATCATAGGCTCAGAAGCAGGCATAACAGTGCTAGGAACATCATCCAAAACTTCTTTAGGTGTAGGGTCCTTCCTCCCTGGCATATCATCTCCAGGAACCTTCTGATGTGACCTATGGTCATTCATGATCCCAGAGAGTAGGATCGAATGAATCCTAACCACATGATGCACCAAACTCACCTTAGAGCCAATCTTGTAATGAGGTTCCGACCGAAGCACTTGAACGGCAATCGGCTCATCTCTTGCATTGATCAGAACAAGCCACCCATTAGAAGACCGAATCTCGGAGAACCATCATAGGACTTCATACGGCCACGATCTAGGTCCTTCCTCGTAGAGTAAGAAACCTTCCAGATCGAGGTTGCATCATCACTCCGACTTTTACTCGGACTAGGTTTGTCAGATCGTAAAACCTCCAAATAGGAACGATCAGCGGCACTCAGGCGCGAGATCTGTTCCACCACCTTAACCAGATGACAGGGAAACTCCAGCGACAGATCCATCGAGATAAGAAAATCAGGAGATACAATCTTGGCGTCGACAGTAGTACCCTCTGCGTCGAGAAGAACAAGGCGGCGACGATCGGCGTGGAGGAGAATATTACCAGAGTAAACGGACTTACACTTTTTG
>NW_025901421.1:0-59317 GCF_022539505.1 Lolium rigidum
TTGTTGTTGAAACTTGGGATGTTACACTCTGTGACTATCTCCTCCCGAAGTACCTGATTGTCGACTCAGCTCAGCTCTTCGCCTGCTCGACTCGGAGGCTGCGGCTTTCCTCCTATCAAGCAGGCTTTCTGTTTTTCGAGTTCTCATCCAGCACGGGCGAGTCTATATTGGTATGCTTACAACTCTTCAGCTGTGGCAGTCGTAGTCATCGGCTCCGTGCCATCGATGGCTTTTGCAGCTCTATCCCAAGCCGCTTGCGGAAGTTGCACCATCTGCCGCGTTGCAGGTCCGACATACTTGGTGCCTAATCCTCGCATAAGATCAGCGGGATCGATGTATGGGTTTCCCACATCATCGAAAGCCTCTGATGTCTCCTCCTGCGGGCGACTTGTTTCTCCAATTACATAGACTAGATGGTATTTTGGAGTTTGACTTTCATCTGGGTTGGTGACACCATCGCATAGATCGACAAAGACCTCCCTAATAGAAGTAGATTTGTCGATGAAGTCGAAGCTGTCAACACTGTCTGAGTCGCTGCTTATATTGGAGTCCGCAGACGACTCGAAGGACATGTTGCCGAAGATCTTGATGAGCTTTCCGCTTATCGCAGTTTTGACGAAGCGTGGTGGCGAGATCTCCTCGGCGCCCGTCTCGAACGATGACGACGATTCTAAAAGATCGGAGTCGGCCGCCGACGATCCCGACGAAACCGGAACCTCGAGACGATGTGATCCCTCTTTTCCGATGCGGAAGTGAAACCTCCCGAACGTCATCTCCATAGGCTCCTCCAGATAGCATATGCATCCACACGGGAGGGCGGGTGAGGAACAAAATCGACTAGACCAGTTTCGATATGTTTACCTCTGTCCATCGCGTTGCTTGCCACCGAAGATGTCGACGATGTTGAGCTTGCCATCGAGATCAGCTCCTTGTCGCCTCTAATCCCCACATACGTCGCCAATTGACAAGGTATCGACTTGTCAATGCCTACATATTGTAGACTAGGGTTTTCGCAGGAAGTAGAGGGCAAGTAGATCTCGAGGGTTCGGCCAGAAAAGTACTCGACTGCTAGAAAACTAGGGTTATGTTGACAATGAAATTGATCCTCTCTTCGTCCCTCGACTCCCCCTTATATAGGAGGCGGATCCGAGGGTTTCGTATTGTACAAGTTACATATTCCGGGAGACTCTTTGAGTTTAACCCGTAAAGTTACAAATCTCTTTATTCCTAATACAATTCTATCTTTACATATCTATAGCTAATTGGGCTTCCGAGCTTCGTATTCGTCGACTCATGGGCCTTCAGTAAACCCCGGGTACCATCTTCGGCAGGCCCATTGGGGATGCCTATGTCAGCCACCACATATCGCCGCTTGACACTCGAGTTCCTTAGCACCTTGAAGCATACAGTGGGAAGGTATCACACCATGGAGGAATACCTACCCGGAGTCGATCGGATATCCTTTCGTTTGATGAGCCGCACGTGCTGATTTCACAATAATCAATGAATTGTACATGATGATTCTCGCAAAGGCCGTGTTCCAAAATAGCAACATCCATCCAAACTTGGGCACCCTTCTCATCATTTAATTAAACCATCAAGCACTTGAAGCTTGGGGCCCCATGTGCGTAGGGGGAGTCATCACCGTCCTGACACAAGGACTTAACATCATTGTGAGTAATTTACGAGCATCGGAATGACCTCGATGTCTTGGTTTTACTACTCTAAATGCATGTGGTATGGTTAGAAAAATGAATGGTAGATATTATTTCAACATACCGGGAGCTGATCACTTGATCGCTGCCCCTTTGCCTAATGGTCTATTCTCTATCGGGGATGGGCGTTTGCATTATGATGCACAAGTTGAGGCAAATCTACCTCAATAGCAAAATGAACCCAAACGAGAAGAATAAGTGGAAGAAGAACATGCAGGACCTGGACTGGAGCAGCAAACACTTCATGATTTCACCACCTATCAGGGCATGTACGTACATGCTCGAAGGAAGCATTGAGAACATGATCAACCTCACCATAAACTTTCGAGATTCCGGCAACGATCTCGCTTCCTAGTTCACTCATTGGAGCAGCCAATGGAACTTTGGGAACTATCCTCCACCGCCACAATGAGCTCAACAAGAGGGCTTGCAAAATCCTAAGCTTGGGGATGTTTTCCTCAAGCACTTTTGTTTGTGTTAAATAAGTTTGTACTCCAACTCTTTGAAAGAGCTTTGAAACACTCGAGTTGGTTTGTTCCAACACTTTGCTTTTTTATCTGCTTTCGATTTTAGTTCATTTTCCTTTTATTTCTTTTAAGTTCCTTACTTTGTCGCCAATCTTTTTCTTTTTCCCTCTCAACCCCAAATTCACAAAAATACAAAAATATATTTCCTTTAATCCTTGTTCATGAAAAAGCGGATTTACATTTGCCTCTTTGCATTGATATTATTAATGAGAGTGATATAATAAGAGTTTTGAAGGAACACATCATAAGGAAGAGAAATGTGAAGTCATCTATAAGAGATATGTCCTATGGTTCCACTTTGGAAGTTTGGAATTGTTTATGCTAATTAGTAGACTGTTTTAGATATGGTATTAGTGGAAGTGATTTGAAACAATTGGAGTAGAGCTTTAATTTGTGTGTTTAATTAATTGTGATAGCTATTGCTCTAGTTCATTTAGTTAACCATGTTTTTCCTTGGAAATAATATTGCCAAGCAAGTACAACAAGAAAAAGTCTAGAATTATGACTTGTATGATGACCGATTGTCTTAAGGATTTAAATTTGAAGATACTTAACTTCATAGATATAGTACTCCCTCCGGTTCATATTAATTGACTCTAATATGGTGTATCTAGACACATTTTAGTTCTAGATACATCTATATTGAAGTCAATTAATATGAATCGGAGGGAGTAATAGACTTTATATCACTCTTAATAGGAATTGTTTGATTGAACTGAAGTCTAGTGGTGACTGAGATGCATGCCAAGCTATAATGTTGTGAATCAAGTATGGTATTTCTTAAAGCTTGTTTACAAAATATTATGCACACTCTTGGGATGCTAACAACTCCACTGGCTTACGAACGACTTGCGGTATAAATACCAATTTCAGCTATTGAGTTGATGGCACGGGTAGCTAGCTACTCGTGTGCAACTATTAGTTTCCTTGAGTGTTGCAAAAATATTACTAATGTTCATTCATGACTCTTGATTGGAAACTATCATTGGAATCCAAATGTATCACTTCTAAAGTCTTGGCATGGACTCGTTACTACTAGATGAGTTTTATTGAAAGGCAATGAATAGATGGTAGGTGTCTTGATTGTCGTGATCTATTGATGTGGGTGTCAATAAGATACTTCATTGCTTACACCTCTTTTGACATGAATGCTCTTACTTAACTTTGTTGATAATAAACTTCCTAGTGTTACTTAGCATACTCAGAGTTAACTACTTAAGCTAGAGTGATTGCTTACACCACTAGTTATGCATGCTCATCAATTTTATTGTGATTGTCTCGAGTTACCGATGCTTGTATTATATTCTTGGCACTTCTCTAACTATGCTAAGCTTTCGAATGAAAGAAGCGCTGGACTCATAAGGCTACCACTTGTAAGTGAATTTATTTTCTCGCTATTTTTGGTTTAAATGCTAAGTTCCTTATGGTTCTTTGTTTCTTGATCGAGGATGATCAAGGCTAAGCTTGGGAAAATTGATGGCTGTGAAATACACCACTTCTTCTCACATTTAAACCTTTAGCTATGCCAAGAAATTGACTAAGTTTCCCTCTCAATGTGCTACTAATGACTAATTATTTCAAAGATGTGCAATCTCTTCTATCTTTGAGTTGTGTGCAGGAAATCAAGCCATAATGGCAATGGACCTGCAATTACTGAAGAAAATCTCGTCACAAGTACAACAAAGTTGACCAGACGTCGAAAGGAAGTTCCAGGGAGTTTAGAAGACATCGGTATGGGCAAGCCTCACCCGTACCCTCCGCCCTTACAGGGTACCGTAGCCTTCCCGAGGTCAAACCCTATGAGTTCTGTGAAGGGACCAACACCAAAGAGAGAGCCATTCATCGCCAAATAGAGCCGCCATCCATCAGATCCATCTACACCACACCGAAGGAGATCCACCACCATAGTTCATCTATTTCATCTCCCATCTCTTCCATAGCCATATCCATCCCCATTGTAATAGAGATCTCCTTGAGAATTGATGACCATTGTAAGCATATTGTAATTTCAATTCAAGTATCTGAAACAATGATTTCTATCTTTGATCTTGATATTATGTGTGAGTAGTCCACACGGGCTGCGGGTTGGGGTGAATCCTCGAAGATTTTATATGCATCTAATCTAATGAATATATGTAAGAATTGAATATGAGCTTTGCAATCTTGTATCATTGGGTATTTGCCTCAATTCGATGATCTCTATGTACCCATGTTTATCGGATCGATCAAGGTAAGAGGTGGGATGAGGGGAGAACAGTGTGGTACCACGAAACCTCACTGACAGAAAGAGGAAAGTAATATTACATGTTTAGTGATTCACTTGGGATCAACGACACAATCATCTAGCTTAATGATTTGGTATGTATTCAGTTACTTAATAATTTTTGTTACTCTCGGCTGGGAACAATGGTTGGACCAAGAGACTCTTGTCACCTTTGGCTTTACAGGCAAGATTATTTAAGGATGTGTTGCTCTCACAAATCTCTTATCACTATTTTATTACTACACTTTTGTACTTTATTTCTATATGTATGCATAGCTGCAGGAAAATCCTTGGCCTTGGCCTATTTCCATCCATTGAACATAACCAAATCAAAGTAGACTAGATAGATCCGGTAAACATAAAATCAAATTAACTAGCAAAGTCTTGTAGACGTTTCCTTTATGCCATTTTAGCAGTGCTTCCCAAGGTTCGATTAAACCTAGGTCTTCTTGGGAAAAAGCTTATCATACTATAATCCATAATCCGGATCAAAGGTATCAATAGATAGAGTGCCTCCTCCAGTTCCACACCGAGTGACATGATGTTGAGTTCTTCTCTCTTCTTCACCACGGCGAGTTACTCATGTTCCCACGCGAGGAGGCTGAGGTAGTCGAGGGAGTCATCTCGCACCTCCTCGCATGTGGTGTCATTGCCGAGAAAACTCCCACTCGACGGGTTCACACGCCGCCTGTTGTTTTCGTTGTTTCCTTGAGTGTCTTCCCCTTGCACGCTAGTATAGGGCTGCAGTATGTTTTTCTAAGTTGGTCTCATCCCGTTGGGTACGGTTTTCTCTCAGCCGTGGTGCAAACCTCTAGATCCGTTACGGAGCTCGACCGGACTTTGACGCGGGTGGCTTAGTTGGGTGGCTCCCGTGACTTTTTTCTAGTGAAGGAGAGTGCATGTCGTGATACCTACCTTTTGCCATTTTCTTTTTGGGGTTGAACGTGCGGGTGGGTGCATTTGGAAACCCCGCGGGGTTGAATCTTTTTGAAAAGACGTGTCCATGGTTATGGACGACTTGAAGCTGTTTAAATCAATCATATACAACTTGCACCTCAGTAATAATAACTGGGGTAGAAAACTAGAATTACTTTAATAATAAACTATAAAAAGTTTCAATCTTGTGAGTGCCTATGGGAGTGTTTCCTCGTTGGTTATGCGAAGGAGGTGATGATTGGCTAGGTTATGTTTGTTAGTATCTAGTTAGGTCCTTATGCACTCTTACCTTCTATAATAGACGGAAGTTGTATCAGCTCTATGTAGGTTTTTTTAGTGCATGCTATGCCACCGCTAAGTCCACCATTCCTATATATGGATGTGATTTGTGGTCTTCTAAGACTCGAAGTACACTTTATTACTTACTGCTATCTCTCTCTCTCCAACTGTCGAACCATTTTAGTAGGTATGGGATCAACGTCATTTGTAGGGTTACCTTCCGGCTTTGCTTAGGCAGGATTATGGATGTCAGTTTGTTATCTTCAGGTTTCTTGGGCCCATTTGTACTTTTATCCATACTTGGATGCTACCTCGTTTTTTTTATTTGTATGCTTGTATTGTATCCTTTAGTTAAATTGACTCCTTGGAATTGTGGATGTATATATATTTTCTTGTGGGTTGATTCGTGAACTATTGTGATAATTCCACTTGCATCGTATGTATGTTTCAACGTGCATATTGTGCTTGATGGGTGTATTAATTAGGATCATTATTGTACGGATTTTAGCGGATACGCGGAAATCTGCATAGTGCTTATCCAAGGATGTCACACATATTATATTTTCAAGTGCTCATCAACCTATACACCAAATATACACAACACACCCAACCCCCTAAAATCTCTTAAAGTATGTCATGAAAGCCTTACATCATTTTTTCAAACCCATGGTTGAAGCACGACTGCATGCTAAAGTGAACCTTTGTTTGGGAATCAATGCTTCATGTTTATCTATTGATACTACAGAGTGAGACCTCGTGGCAACTGAGTCCTAAGTGATTAGCGAGAGAGGACAACCTCCACAGAGAGGATAACCTCAAAGAAAGGACTGTCCATTGTGTAATCACTTATTTGTATTATTGTTCAAACAGACGTTCCAATCAGGTGATCGTTGCCCACGTGCGTTGCCGTTTCTTTGTCTTGTTTGCAAGATATTTAAAAACGTCTATATCACAACTTTACGCAAGGCCTGGTATCCTCCCTAGCTATCTAAAAATAGTAGTGAGCTTCTCCCAAGCTAGGTTGGCAGAGCCTCAAACATTATTGTGAAGATCCTTGTGATCAACATTATCAGGCTCACCCCTCCTTTCTCTCGTGTATCCAATCTTATCTATTAGAGAGAAGGATGTGTATCTATTATGCTGAGCACCAAATAAGAACGGACTGCGGACGCCAAGAACAAAGACCCTCTTGGAGATTATTTGATCTCTCGTAGATGTTTAGGTGTCTACCCTACGAGCTTCTGAGGTGTGGAAGTTGAGATGTACCCTTGAGCATCTATTGTGGGAATTGGCTACGGAGAGATTTGGAGATTTCTTGTCAAATCTGCCCATAGTGATGGGGTGAAGACAGAGTGCTTGCGCTAACAGACAATAGGGTTCCATTGTGGGGAGTGCTTGCTTCCTAGATGTTTAGGTGTCTACCATACGAGCTTCCGATATACCATTAGGATTTCGAGTCTCGTCAAGGAGTGGCTTGGCCTTCATTCTCTTGATTTTCACGCCTGGCCAACCAATTGTCTTCACACTTGGTGGGGAACGATAACGAAGCGCAAGGACTTGGCCTCGATTACTCTCCTTATGTCTTGGGAGGTTTGGAATGAAAGGCTCATCAGGTGTTCAAGAACAAGCATGCACCGCCATCGGTGGTCCTCCAAAAGATTAAGTTGAAGTCCAAGCTTTGGGCGTTGGGGTTGACAAGTGTATGAGTAATTTGATACCGCGAGAGTAGTGTTTCTTTTTGTACCTGGGTTGTTTCTATTCTTGTAAAACTTCTTCTTAATTAATGGAATAGGGCCAGCCTTTTGCACTCTTTAAAAAAATGCTTAGAGAATCCGGTAATCAAATAGGCATGTAATCCCGCATGTAATCTGGTAAAGACATGGGGATTGCTAAGAAAAAGGCATAAGAACATCTCCACCGACATGCCCCATAGCGGCCCCGATAGAGATTTGGGGGCCGGCATGGTTTTTGGGCTCGCACCGGTGCGCCCCAAAAGACGCCGGCTAGTTTTCGAGCCTAATAGAATCGCCGGCATCCCCGTGTCGGCCCCTTTGCATAGGGCATGAATCGGGCGCGCCTGCAACTCGCGGCACGTCTGAAAATGAGCGTGGGCTCCGCCTGGCAGCCAGACGCACCGATTTCCCCACCTCCTACCCACGCCCGAGCCGACTCCCACCCCTCTAGATCGCCACCGTCGCCGTTGCCGCCTCGCCCCTGCTTGCAATAGACACCACCGCCTATCAAGGAACCTCCGTCCATCGACACAGCCGCCACCCCCTCGACCGACGGCAGCTGTTTCGCCCGGAACAGAGCTCGCCGCCACCGCGGCACAACCGCCCCGCCCGCAAGGTGTTCATCCGATTGCCGCGATGGACAGAGATGACGAGTTGATGGTGCAGCTGTTCACGGAGGAGTAGAACGCTGAGGCTGTCCGGCAGCAACAACAGCAGCTGATTCTGATGAGCATGTCGTGCGTTCGCCAGCCTTTCTTCGTCGTGCCTCGGTGCGGTGGCTCAAAGCCAGGCAAGAGGAGGAACATCAACCGGCATCATCAAGCCGGCGCAATGCTGCTTGACGTCGACTAATTCAACGACGACGCGACACATTCGCCGAAGGAATTTCGGCACCGGTTTAGGATGAACAAGGAGTTGTTCTTGAAGATTGTCTATGGCATCATGGAGTACAACAACTAGTTCATGGCCAAGCACGATTGCACAGGTTTGTGGGGCTTCACCTCAATTCAGAAGTGCACTGCTGCAATGCGCTGTCTTGCATACGGAGCTCCTCCAGATACAGCCAACGACTACCTACGGATGGCAGAGTCATGTAGACTCTCTACAAGTTTTGTCGAGCCGTCATAGCGGTGTTTCCTAAAGACTATTTGAGAGCATCAAGGGCAAATGATACAGCTCGGATCTTGCAAAAAAATGCAACAAGAGGGTTTCCTGGGATGCTCAGAAGCATTGACTGTATGCATTAGGGCTGGAAGAATTGCCCTTTTGCTTCGCCCGAGAATCTACAAGGGGCATATTGGTGAGTGCAATTTCATTCTTGAGGCAGTGGCAGACCATGACCTTTGGATTTTGCATGCATTTTTTGGCATGGCAGGAACAAACAATGATATCAACGTGTTGCAGCGCTCTTCGGTGTTTGTCAGGCTAGCTGAGGGGCAAGCTCATACCGTGAACATTGAGGTAAACGACCACACATACAACAAGGGGTACTATCTAGCTGATGGCATCTATCCAACATATGCTACATTTGTGAAGACAATCCCGGCTCCAACAAACGAGATGGACGCTTACTTTGCGACATGCCAGGAGGCGTGCTTTTGGGGTACTTCAGCAGCGTTTCGCCGTTGTCAAGTACCCTGAGATGTGGGAGGTGATGAACACATGTGTCATCATGCACAACATGATCATTGAGAGCGAGCGCGATGAACTTGTGCAGGATGATCAACCATTTGATTATCAAGGGCCACTTGCTAAGGTAGAGAATGTGCCCCAAAAATTTGCTGTTTTTCTTCATATGCACAATGAAATTCGAGATACGGGTATCCATGCACAACTTCAGATGGATCTAGCTGCGCATTTGTGGGCGAGGAGAGAAGCCGCCAACAATGCATGATTTTATTTCTATTTATTTAATTGTATGAATAATTTAATTTCCATTTATTTGATTGTATGAATAATTTAAGTAATATTTGTTTGATTGTATGAATAATTTACGTACTATTTGTGTGATTGTATGAATTATTGAATATAGTATGAATAAAATGTGATTGATATGTTGTTTCAAAATATTGTAAAAAGAAAAAAAGTTTTGGGGGCCGCCGTGTCGGAGACGTCGGTGTGGGAACAGCGTCCCAATTAGAGGACGCGCCGCCGGCGTCCCCAATACAGCAGTGCTGGCGACTATTTAAGGGACGCATGTGGAGATGCTCTAAAACGATCAATTGGTTGTCATATGCTCAGAAATTTCACCCTTCCTAAGTTTCTGAAACGAACAATTGGTTGTTCACTTTTACCAAAAGAGGATCTCTCTCCGAATTCCATCATCAGAAACCAACGTGTCTTAATAAAGGTGCAAAGCTTAGTTTTTTTCGAGGTGTAGGTGCAAAGCTTAGTGTTCCCAAGACCGCAAACTACAGCCTTTCCGAGCACACATGGTCACAGCATTCAAAGTTGAGCAATAAACAGTAGTAGCAGATGTTGCTTTCTGTCTGATAGTTCATACTACTCGGAAGATGCACATTAGAGACGTTGCCACATAGCAAAACGAGCTAGCTGGGACGACATATGCATGGGCCAGCCCCATATGAACAATGACGGGCTAGCTGGGACTGCTGGTCTTGGGTGAGCATGACGACCTTGACACCACGTTGGACGCGCCATTCGGCGGCCCAAAACAAACCCAAGCTCGTGTTGCCCCGCCTGAAAACGGCAAGGACTCCGGCGAAACAGGGCAACCTTGTCTAATCGATCAGTGAACGCCGACAACAAGGTATATAGGCGATGCATAACTCAGACAATTCGACACTGGTATCGATCCCTTTCGTGACTGTCTCCTGGGAAAAAAATCAGTGTATGCAGCATGTGCGCCCGGACTATGCATGTCGACGACAGGATGCAGGAGCAAATTCGACAAAAATAACCCTTGGGCGAAAGGAATGGCAAAAATACACTATCGGCGAAACTATTTCGCAGAACTAACCCTCGCGTGCCGCGCCTGCAACCACGGCGTTGCAGTCCGCTGTGCCACGCCCTCCGGCTCGGCGCGGCAGTGCGTGCCGGCGTGGCTTGGCGGGCCCCGGTGCGCGGTAGTGCAACGCCCCGGGCTAGGGCGCGGCACGTATACGTGCAACGCCGGCGCCGGTGGCGCGGCACTGGCGCACGCATAAGGCCGCCCAGGCCCGCCCGACCCGGCCACTTCGTCCCTTTTCTGGTTGAGAGGAGTGGCGGCGGCTGCTAGGGTTTTCTCTCCCCCTCTTCTAATCCCCACCCAAACTTCACAGATCTGAGCCATTTCTCCGTGGATTTCGAACCCTCCAAGTTTCTAGAGGTGCTCTCCCTCATTTCTCTTGTTTTTGACCTATTGGATACCTACAAGGACCAAATCCGTATGTGTATCCATTTTGTTGCTCTAAATTTCCTCTTTATATTGCTCTCTACAATTCTTAATTGTTGTTACTAACTTTCCTATATTTCATTATTTGCAGGTATGTCTTCTCAGCCCAACAAGGGCAAGGGGGTGTGGGAGGAGGCCAATGATGGGGAAGATGAGAAGCTGGGAGTGTGGGAGGAGGCTGTGAGGAGGGTGAGGGAGCAGGACGCGGCGGAGTGTGAGAGGCAAAGGCGTGAGGAGGAAGAAGCGAAGTGGCAGGAAAAGGAGCGTGGGAGACTTGAGTATTACGAACGGCTAAGGCTTGAGGAGAAGAGGCACAAAGATGCGGCAAAAGAACGTCAAAGGAAGGCGGAGGAAAACTGGAAAAAGGAGTGTGCACGTATGAAGATAATAAGGGCGAGGGAGAATAGGCAAATGATGGACCGGTTGGCACATGAGGCGGAGGTCATAAGGAAGGAAAGAGCTGAAGAAGAAGAGATGAAGAGAAGCATGGAGAGCCGGGTGTTCTTCGACTCCGTGGTTCAACTCGCTCGCGATTTGAGGGAAAAAGAAGAACTAGAGGAAGAAATGAGGAAGAGGAAGAGGAGTGGGCAAGGAGCCTTCCCGACGCAGTAAATCAATTGCGTTTTTCATGTCTCGCCGCGTGTTTCGAACCTTGATGTGTTGATGTGTAATTCGAACCTCCATGTGTTATCTTACAATTTCAACCTCGGTGTGATGTATTAAAATTTGAACCTCCATGTGTTGTCTTCCAATTTGAACCTCCATGTGTCTTACAATTTGAAATTCGATGTGTTGTGTATATTGTGTGTTAAAAAGGAAGAGGGCACAGCTGTCTAAAAAGGAAGAGATACAGCAGGGGTGTGAAGTTAACAGAGAGGCGTGCCGCGCCACTAACTGCGGCGTTGCACAAAGGGGTGCCGCGCCATAGCCCGCGGCGCTGCAGAGTTGCCACGCCCCGCTCCCTGGCGCTGCAGCTGTGCGTGCCAAGCCAGGCGCGGCTGTGTTAACCGAGAGGCGTGCAACGCCGCCGGCAATGGCGTTGCCCAAGTGGATGCCGCGCCACTGGCCACGGCGTTGCAGACCTGCCCCGGCTGTTTGGATGGAAGTTAACCGCCAGGCTTGCAACGCCGCAGGCCATGGCGTTGCTCAAGTCGTTGTCGCGCCGCCTGGGACGGCGTTGCAGATCTGCCACGCCACGCCGCCTGGCGATGCAGCAACGCGTGCCAAGCCAGGCGCGGCTCCGTTGACAGAAAAAGTAACAGAGAGTGCTGCCGCGCCACCGTGGGCGGCGCCGCACTTATGGCTGCCACGCCATCGTCCCCGGCGCGGCACAACATAACTTGAGCAAAAAATTGGGTCCATCAGGACACAGTACAGGCCAAACATTTTTTACTACAACAACACAAGCCAAAGCCACGGAGCAAAAAAATATAGATCCACACGAGATTCCAACAATTGCTAGATAGTCATTGTAGTTTCATAATGCATAACAACGGCCATATTCTTGCATACCAACAAATAGAACAAGTTCTTCTAGATAGTCAAGTTCTTACAACAACAACTAGCACCACAAAGGCCATATTCGTGCATACCAACAAAGAATATCTAATTCCTTGCACGCTTGGTCTTGCCTCCCTCCTAGGCGGAATCTTCTGACGTGGCTCCATGTGCTCTTCTTCATCAGACTCGATGACGGCTTTCTTCCTCGCCTTCCTTGCGGCCGGAGCCTTTGCGTATGCGTCCGGTGTGTACCTATCTTGCCGTTCTTTTCGAGGCTTCAACTTGTACGCGGACCGTTTTTTCTTCACATACTTGCCCAATGGCACGTCTTCATCATCCTCATCCACCTCATGTTCACTTCCCGCCTTCAAATAGAACAAGCAATGAATGGACAACTAAAGCAAGTTGGAACACATGGTTACAGTGGCGATGTAATACCTCATCGGAAACCTCCTCATCACGGGCAATAGAGTTGGAGTTGTTCGCATCATCTTGGTCGGAGGGCGAGGCGGACCTTGATTGGGACGGCGTCATTATCTCAGGATCACGGCAACCAAGTAGGTTCGACAACCGACGTAGCTTCTGGCCCTGGCGCTGAAAAACCAGCAAATGGTCAAAACATGTGGATATTAGAGATGCAAAGAGCAACTAGAGTATCATTCTATGGACGAACCTTCACAAATTCTCGAAATGAACTCTCGCCCTTCTCACCATGTGGAAACGACTCCAAAGCGGTCTCATGCTCAACTGCTTGCTTCTGGATCTCCGTACGCTGTGATGCAAACAAATGACCTCATCAAAGAGAAATGCAAAAAAGTTCCATAGTGAAAGGACAAACATAAAGTAAGATATGTTACCACAAAGTTCAGCATTGGAGCAAAAGAGGTTTGGCGCCCTTCCCTAACAAGCTTGTTGTACTTCAGGGTGGCAATATCGTCGAATATCAAGGGCTCTTCCAAAATCTCATGCCCATAAGCGTCCGGAAGGATCTGAACACGGGTGTTGTCAAGAAACCAACGGAGGTACTGGTTGAAAGCATCCTCGCTATGTTCTTCATATTGGATTCCTTTCGCTTTCTTCTGTTCCTCCACTCGCATGACGAATTTCTTCACATGCTTCTTATGAATGTTGTGCCAATCCGTCTTCTTGCTCCTCCTCCTGTCAAAGCTGCGAATGGAGAAATCCATGTCAATGATGCGAATGGAAAATACAAAAAGAGCTAGAAAGGAGGTCTCACCCGTGAAGTAGTATACTCGTGTCCTTCCATTCAGGCGGGCAAGGCTGAAGTAAACCAAATTGTCTCATAACCCGCTGTGGCATATGATGCTCAACGGCCCACATGCATACCAAGGGACAATGCATATACCAAAGATGAGCTTCCGCCATGCAAGCCGGGTTAAGTGTGAATGTTGAAGCGTTACCAAGCGCCGATCGAGGACCATATGGCTCCCATTCCACCTAGATTGTATCACAATGATGTCAAAAAGAAATTTACAAAAACACCGTGCATTGGACTTATGGGATGAAAATATTCACCTGCTCCGGTGTTAAGTTATCAAACTCATTGGTGTAGGTCTGATAGGCCGCTATTGGGTCTCCACTGAACTCGGAGACAATGTCCCACTGATAAGCCCAAGTGGGTCGCCGCAACGGGTTGCCGTGATCATTGTAATTCTTGTAATCGAGAACACGAGGCCTTCCGACAGGAAGCGCTCCCAGCTCCAAATTGATAGAAGAATCAACGGACCACCAATGCAAGCGTCCTTACCGATCCTCGCAACAAGCTTCGTCCAACTACACAAAAAAGGGAACAAATATTAGTCTTCTCCAAAATGGAGATGTAATGTAGAAATGGGTTAGGGTTGATACAAGTGATTACCTGACGGTACAAGAAGGCCAATACCGCCGAACCCCAACTCCATTTAGTCTCCATTTTGGTTAACGCCTTCAACCAGTGCCACTGAGCGGTATTCCCACCGGCAGTCGAAATAGAGTTCTCGTGATAACATACCACACATACACACGTGCGTACAGCTTAATCACATCACGGCTGGCTCCCTCCGGGCATGTCTTGAAGTTCTGTGAGATCCAAGTGAAAGTAGCCCGGCAGAGACCCTTAATTTCTCACCCCTCTTGTTTATAATCTCATCAGGAGCCTTGCCAATAAGGTCAAACATCTTGCCACGCCAGTCTTCACAAGATGTGTCGATACATAGTGGCTTCCCCTCAATGGGGAGTGCAAGTATCATCGACATGTCCTGCAAAGTCACGGTCATCTCACCGGTTCGGAGGTGAAAACTATGCGTCTCCGGTCTCCACCGATCAACAAGAGCAAGTGATGGCGGAAGGGTTCATGCTCGGTGTCCGCCGGGTCACCATATGGATGAATGGAAGTAGACCTAGCGGCTCGATGTACTCCGTGTACCGCTCATCGTATGGCATCTTCTGTAAGGACGAGGCCTCGTGACACCTAAGTCGGAGGGGTCCAAAGACCTACACAAATAGAAGCCTCGTTATTACATATGCATATAGCATTGGAAAACAATATGTACCACTAGGTTTATTTCTATTACCTGCTTCTTCTCGGACATTAAGTACGCACGGTGTCTAGTATCGTAGTGAGGTTCGAGAAGCGACATCCTACACATATGTGAGCAATAGTAACAACATGAGAGCTAATATGTGAGCAAATGTGACAAAATATAATATAATATGTGACCATGTCACTACAAAATCTAGCACACAAGACCCAAACAATATTAACACAAATGCTATTCATGGGTATAAATTTCTAGATATCTTGATGAACTAGGGTTTCCCAAAAGCTATATGTGAGCATTTGACTTCAAAATCTAGGCCACAAAAAAAGTAAACAATAGTCACACCTCTTGTTACCATGCTACAATATTGGTTTCTAGAACTATTGATGAACTAGGTTGCCAAATTTCTACACATTTTCGAATAAAAGAGATGGGGATTGAGAGGGAAAATACCTTGGAGATAGGTGGGGAGCAAGATCCCGGATTGGAGGAGGGAGAGAGGGTGGGTTGGAGGAGGGCCGAGGGGACAGCAGCCGCCGCCGACGCCGACGCCGCCGCCCGGTGCCTCCCGCGCCGCTCGGAGCCTCCCGCGACGCCCGAGCCTCCCGAGTCCGGAACCCTAGCGAAAAGGGACGAAGTGGCCGGGTCGGGCGGGCTCGGGCGGCCTTATGCGTGCGCGGTGCCGCGCCACCGGCGCCGGCGTTGCACGTATACGTGCCGCGCCCTAGCCCGGGGCGTTGCACTACCGCGCACCGGGGCCCGCTAAGCCACGCCGGCACGCCTGCCGCGCCGAGCCGGAGGGCGTGGCACATGCGGACTGCGACGCCGTGGTTGCAGGCGCGGCACGCGAGGGTTAGTTCTGCGAAATAGTTTCGCCGATAGTGCATTTTTGCCATTCCTTTCGCCCAAGGGTTATTTTTGTCGAATGGAGCATGCACTCGTGAATGCATGGATGGCCCGATCGTGTATGTCTCCATCGATACGGTGGCGACTAGACGGGTGCTGTTCGTGCGTGCGCGAGTGCCTTCCGGCCTTTAAAGCGCGACCGCTTTCTCTGACGAGCCCATCTATTCAGTCGCCGTCGGCCACTGGAAGGCGCTTCAGTGTCGCGTATGTGCAGCTTTCCCCTGTGCCTCTATCATGGCATGTCCACCGTTCAGTCGCTCTCCCGCGCCGAGGGGGGTCTTCTTCTCCTGGTGTCTGGCATGGCGTAGACCCGGGGTTTTAGCGCGGCTGCGCCGTTGATCCCGAGATCGACGGCTCGGGGTGGTTTGGGACAGGGCTGGCGATGAATTTTCTGAGCGGGCAGGGCCTGTCGGCTGTCGTCCGTCGTATGTTCACTGATCAACGGCCAGTAGACGTGAGAGGGATGTCATGTCCACTTACTGCTAGCTACCACGGTGCTGTCATTCTGCGTTGAACGCTTGTCGCTTGAGCTGAGGATGAGACCGGTCGTCAAGAATGCGAAAGATGCCTCCCAGAGATCGAGTCAAAAAGATTTCATCCGACGAGTACTGGGATCGATGCAGTCATCACAAGCGTCTCGCTATCGATAAGAATACCGCCTCCTACTAAAAAGTATTTCGCCTTTTATAAGACATCAAAGTGTCAAACTTGAGGTTGAGGTTTGTACTCTGGTGAGCTGGGATGTGGTGACCCTGCATACCACTGCATGTTATAGTATGTCAGTCGTTGATATAACATTCACGAAGTACCAATCTGCAAATATTACATCCCTCAGAGTAGTACAACAGAACATAGCAGGTTCATAACTCATTCATTTATTATTACAAGCAACATGTACATATCATCTCGGAGTTCCTCCTGGGTCCTAAGAGGAATACTCCTGGGTTCGAGGCGAACCCGACTCAACTTACAATATAAGAGTCTTACTAGGTTATACATTTATTCTTCTCGAGCAGCTAAGTACTAAGAATTCGTACTGCTCGGATACTACTGCTACTCGGTAGGTCTATGCTTGCTCTCCTCCGGAACCCTCCCCGGTTTCGTAGACGATGAGGTACTCTACTCCTTCTATACCTCCGGAGAGGTCTGGTTCTTCATAGCAGATGATTTCTGCTCCTTCAGGGTCGTCGTTGTTCTCCTCCAGTGGATTCAGACAATCTAAGCAAGGGATTTAAGAGTGGTATGAGTACGAGCGTACTCAACAGGTTCATTATAGAAAAGAGGTGTTTAATGCACTAGCTACGATATCAGACCAAAAAGTCTAATACCAATGCAGGCTTTGATAATCATTTCTTCAAGAGGTTGCTTTTATTCAGAAGAACTATGTCCGTCAGCCTTCACCGGTTTACTAGAACTTCATGGAGTTCCTTTCCGGCAGCGTTCGCAGTTCCAAATCCCGGAACAGGAGTGACAGTCACGATTCATTACACTCTGCGAGAGGTGTGTTGCTTTACCCATAAGAGATCTTATCCTTGGTGCCAACCGGGCAGCTTTCCCGTCCGCACTTCCTTTGGTGTGAGGCCCGGTATAAGGTCTAGCCAATCATGTTCCTCCGCTACCTTGAACACCCACCCTTTGTTGCGATTCCGACCTTGGATCCTCGCCGGCCAGCTTATCCAAAGATACCATCCGACCTCGACTACTATCAGGCACGACGGCCTGATACCTTCGCCGGTCATTGCGACCCCTCATAGACCGCAATACCGTGGGTACTTAGGACTCCCCAGCCTCACCGCTTGCTCCTTCGGGCGACAAGTGTACTACGGACAATGCCGTGGGGACTTAGGACTCCCCAGCCTCACCGCTTACCCCCTTGGATTACAAGTGTACTACGGTAAAGCGCATCCGTTGATGAACGAGAGGTGGAAACACTTTTGACTACTCCGTCCCACTCCGGATCTTATGGTTAACACGGGTATTACGACACAAGAATCAATGGACGATATTTGTTGTTTAATCCTAGATGGATATAAACCCTTGCAATGGAACCTCCACCATATCAACACAATCCATGGTTCCATTGCCCACCACTTAGTCATATTCATAGTTATGAAAATAGTTGTTTTGCTTTTTTATGCAATAGTGATAAACATAGTACTTTGCAAGTAATTTGGTAAAAATACTCAAATGACATGAGCAAGTGATGAACTTGCCTGAACACTGCAAAGTGTTGCGGTTGGATGGTGTGGACTGACCCTTGTCCTCTGTTGCTGAAAAATAGCATCATTGTCCGATAAGGGCAATGGTTAAAGAAGCAATTATGCATGATTCAGCTTTTAGGTTTTGTTTCCCCCCTTCCGGTGTCTTATCATTTTATGTGAGAGGTTAATACTAAGAACAATTTAGGGATACTTTGTTTAGGGTAAAATACAACCTTGAAATGTTGTCAAGGTGTTTTTAAAGTCCAAGTTAATTTATGGACTTATTTTCATTACTGAAAATATAGGGTGTGATTTAAATGATTATTATAATCATCAAATTAGGACTTATTATTAGTTGTCTTCAAAAATTCCTTTTGATATTTTATTCTGATAGAGAATTTTATGCTGAGCATTTTTCATATTTTTAATTATTTTTTTAGATCTCTTATCAATTTTCTATTTAATTTCAAAGTTTCTGGTTTAAATGAATTTGTGAAATTACTAAAATGTCCCTGGGCCCACCTGTCAGTGTGGCCGAGAGGGTTGAGTCTAACCCGAGCCGCACCAACCGGCTCGGTCGGACTCAGTCGCCCCCTTCCTCTTCTCTCTCGCGAAACCCTAGCTCTCTCCTCTCCCGCGACGCCGTGGTCGCCCGCGCCGTCGCCGAATTACTCCGGCCGCCTCCGGCCACTCCCACCAGCGAGATCGGTCGCAAAATGACGGTCGCTCGACGGCGCACTGATCGGTCCGCACTGATCTGACGCTCGCGTCCTCGTTCGCTCGCCATCGACTCTCCCGTGCGCCAGGCTTTTGGCGTCCGCCGCCGCCGCGCGTTGGAGGTGCCGTGGACCTTCCTCCAGGCGCTCCCCTGGGCGCGTGGTGCTGCGCTGGGGTGCTGTGGTGGTCGCCGTGGCTTGGCTTGGCCAGGCCTGGTGCCGCCGTGTGCCCTGGCGTGCGCCGCCATGGCCGCCATGGTCGTGTCGACCACCTCCTCCCCGGTATGTGCTCCTCCTTCTCCTCTGCTACCTGTTCTACCTCTTCTCCTTCCTTTGGATGCCCTGGCATCCACCTGATTGTGCTGCTGCTGCTACACCTATGTGCTCTGCTGCTGTGCTTGCTGTGGATGCGTGTATGCTGCTGTGTTGTGCTGCTGCTATGGATCCTAGCTGCTGTGTTGTGATGTTCTTCTCTATAACTTGTTGTTGTAACTCATGAGCTCTTGCTCAAGAGCATAATGTGATGCTTATGCTCTATTTAATTGTTCCTGCTGTTGCTATATGGCTCCTGCCTCTCCTGTGTGTGCATTTCCTTGCCCCTGGCTTGATCATGATGCATGATCCTTACATTATGCAAGTGCCAGTGCTCCTAGGGTGCTATCCCTTGTGTTTTAATTCCTGGAAATGCTCCATTGAGCATTATTGTTGGCTAGACAGCACCATCCAGTGATGGTGTGCTTCTGGATATAATTGTATTTAGCTCATTTGCTTATCTGTGATGCAATTGTTCATGTCTTGTAGCTGATTTAATTATCTGGTCCATGTATTGATACTAGAATTGATTCTAACATGCTTTAGCATGCTCTGGCAAGCTTCTGATAATCTTGTGATCATCAGTTGCTTGTAAAAGCTGCTGTGTTATTACTGTGCCTCACTGCTGCTCAATCTGTGATGTGTGTGTGTGTCACACAGGCTTGTGCTGATGTGTGCTGGTGCTTGCTCAAGCATCTGCTGATGCTTGTGATGATCCATTGGATCATGTGCAAGTGTTCCAGTTACTGGTGACTTATGTATTTCATTTATCTGCATAGCTTGTCATTGTTTATTGGATAAATGAGATGAACTGCTTGCAGTGATGACTCTTATAATTAATTTGATTGAGCTAGAGGGATGCCAACAGTTGTTGGGGACCCTAGCTCCTCTTTGAACCCATCTGGGTAATGATACTAGTGCTTGGCTTGATGGTTTTGTGGTTGAGGTGACCTTGACAGCAATTTATTGCTGTTTAGGTAGCTCCCCTCTCTGTGGCTTGCTGTGGATTGCTAGATGCTTTCTGGGTGATCCCCTTTTTGGATTGCCAGTAACTTTTGATGTTGAAAATCATATAGACAATAATTTGTCTTAATATCTGATGGTTTAGTGAACCAGCTAGCTGTGGATCAATCCTTGCTGGATTCTTTGGTTTTCCTTTGTGATGATACACTTGGCTTGACCAATTCTTCCCTAGGGTTATTCTCTTCTGGCTTATACCCCATTTTGCCAGCATCAAATGGTTTAACACCAAATGATGATGCACACAGGGTAATCATACCCTGTGACTTGTGTATGTGTTATGCACATGCTTGTGTTATGAGCAAAACAGATGTTTGCTCATGAATTTGGGTATACCTCCCTCCAGCTCCTAGATTAAGTTGTTGATGTAGAGGATTGCTTCTGCTTGGTTTGGTTTGCTTGCCCTGCTCCTCCTTGCAAGCTTGTGATTCTTGGTTGATTTCTGGTGATTACTGGAATAGGTGGAGCAGCTCTAGCTGTTCACCTGTTGACATAGGCATCCCCAATGGGCCTGCCGAAGATGGTACCCGGGGTTTACTGAAGGCCCACGACCCGAAGGATAAGAAGATTCGGAAGCCCAAGATACTATTAAGGAAAGCTAGAGTTGTAATAGGAAGCATTATTTGTAATCTTGCGGGACGGGTTAGAAACCCTCCCGGACTCTGTAAACTTGTGTATCACGAATCCCTCGACTCCGCCTCCTATATAAGGGGGGGTCGAGGGACAAAGAGAGGATCGAATCATTGTCTCACAAACCCTAGTTTTTATATCGTCGAGTACTTTTCGGCTGAAACCTTCGAGATCTACTTGCCCTCTACATTCAACGAAACCCTAGTCTACAACTTGTAGGCATTGAAAAGTTAGTCCCTTGTAAGTTGGCGTCGTCTGTGGGATCTAGAGGCGACAAGGAGCTGATCTCGATGGCACGTTCAAGATCGTCGACTTCGTCAGTAGCAAGCAACATCATGGACAGAGGTAAACAGGTCGAAACTGATCTCGTTGATTTTGTTCCTCACCCGCCCTCCCGTTTGGATGCATATGCGTATCTGGAGGAGCCCATGGAGATGACGTTTGGAAAGTTCCACTTCCGCGTCGAGAAAGAAGGAGCGTATCGTCTCGAAATTCCGATCTCGTCGGGATTATCGGCGGTCGATCCCGACTTTTCGAGCTCAGCATCATCAATCGAGTCATGCGATGAGGAGATTTCATCGCCACGCTTCATCAGCAGCAGGGCGAGCGAAAAACTCGTCAAGATCTTCAGCGACATGTCCTTCGAGACATCTGCGGACTCTTATAAGCGATGACTCGAGCGACACCGACAGCTTCAACTTCATCGACAAATCCATCACTGTTGGAAAGATCCTCACCAATCTCTATGATGGTGTCACCAAACTCGACAAAATTCAAAATCCAAAATATCACCAGATTGATGCAATTGGAGAGCCAAGCCGGGCAGAACCAGCGACGTCTGAGGCTTTCGATGATGCGGGAAATCCGTACGTCGATCCCGCAGATCTCACGCGAGGTTTGGGGACGAAATATATCGGACCAGGAACATGAGAGATGGTGCGATTTCCGCAGGCAGTGTGGGATCGAGTCGCAAGAGCTATTGATGGTACAGAACCAATGACCATTACGGCGACACCTGAGGAGCTACAAGCGTATCAATATAGACTCGCACGTACCAGGAGGGAGCTCGAGAAGCAGAAAATCGAGTTGGATAGAAGGCAGGAAGCAGCCTCTGCATCAAGCAGGCGAAGAGCGGAGTTAAGTCGACATTCAGGAACTTCGGGAGATAGCCACAGGGAAGCTCAAAGGAGAGCAAGATCACGCCTGCAAAATATACCTGAAGCACAGAGAGAAAACCTAGTTCAAAACCTCGACATGTCTTTTATGTCAATCGACACGAGAGGAAACATTATTCCTAAGACACCAGAAGCTAGGTACATGGCGACTCAAGCATTCATCCTTGCATCCAAGCCACCTCCTGGAGATCCACGAGAAGCATTGTACAATATGGCAATGGCAGGAGTCGGGGCCATGGGAACGGCATTTATAACAACGCCTCCCGAAGGTTCAGCAAGGCAAAATAGTCCACGACCCGCGGCAGCAGCGCCAGGTCCCGAGAGAACAAGTGGAGCACGAGACACAGCAGCGCAAGCACGAGTGGACAGAGCACGACAAAATAGAAGGGAACATCGACACTCCCCAGAGTTAGATGACGAGGATATGTGTGGGCTGCCGTGCTTTACAAGGAGGGTCCGAAAAACTCGAGTTCCTTCGGGGTCCAAACTACCCGATAACGTCAAAAAATTCGACGGCCTGCAAGATCCAGAGGATTGGCTAGTTGATTATCTCGAGACGGTGAAGTTGATAGGTGGAACCAGAGCAACAGCCATGCAGAGCATCCAAGTACATCTGAGTGGAGCCGAAAGATCGTGGATAAAGAAGCTTCCCCCAGGCTCCATCGACAGCTGGGACAGTTTTGAGGACGTGTTTTTCAAGAACTTCCGATCAACCTGCAAAAAGCCTGCGACACTAGAGGAGTTGAGATCATATCGACAAAAGCATGATGAATCAATGAGGAAGTACATCCAAAGGTGGAACATCATTAAAAACTCGGCAGAAAATATATCTGACAAGAGAGCGATAGATGCGTTTGTAGCAGGAGTTCGACGAGGAGATTTTGTGGAGACCTTGGGAAGAACCAACCCAAGGACAATATCATCATTAATGGAAATAGCAAACAGATGGGCAGATGGCGAAGATGCTGTACATAATAAACGACACAGGTCACCAGAGGAGGACCGCAGTCAAAATTTTCAAAATAGACAACGATTTCCTCGACAATTTTCGAGCTACGATGCCCCAGGTCAAATATCGGCTGGGTTTCGAGGAAACAATGGAGGAAACAATAGAGATGATTATCAAAGGAGTAATGAGCAGCAAGGCGACAATAGAGATGACTCTCGGAATAACAGGCAAAATAGCGGGTCAAGGTTTCAAAGACCTTTTGTAACTCCCGAAGATATGATGAACGGGCCATGCCAGATGCATTTTTATCTCGATAACAATAGGAAAAAGGCAGTCAGGACATCTGGAGAAGGACTGCCGCAATTTTCAAGCAATGATGCGGGTTGCAGGGATAGCCAATGCTCAAGCAGCAAATAGAAACCCTCAGGGGCCCAGGAGTGAGATCCTTGCCACCTCCTCCCGCGATCACGGACGAAAATCGACATCAGCTCAGAATAGCGGCAGCACCACACCCACCTCCATATGTTGATCCTAACTCCAATGGTGCGGTCTCGATGATTCAGAAAGTTAGGCCATCTAATAGGGCTCAGAAGGTAATCTCGCGGCAAGTGTTCATGGCAGAGAAGATGCCTCCACCAACGGTTGAATACTTAAATTGGTCAGGGCAAGACATTGGCTTCACAATAGCGGATCACCCGCAGCAAGTTCCTCGAGACCAGGGCAATCAGCACTTATCTTACCAGCAGTAATTGCAGGATTCGACGTATCTCGAGTGTTTATAGATGGCGGCAGTAGTTTAAACCTTATGTATGCAGATACGCTAAGGAAGATGAACATCTCCCTAGCAAATTTGAAACCAACCGACACACGTTTTCATGGCATCACAGCAGAGAAGCCAAGTTACCCACTGGGGAGGATCAATCTCGACGTTCAGTTTGGGACCCGAGAAAATTACAGGATAGAAAGGTTGGAATTCGAAGTTGTGGATTTCCCGTCGCAATATCACGCTTTGTTGGGACGACCAGCATATGCCAGGTTTATGGCAGTTCCACATTATACGTACTTATTATGGAGGCTACCCGGGCCTAAGGGACCAATCACAGTCAAAGGAAGCTTCGCGCTAGCCGATAAATGTGACAAGGATTTTCATCGACTGTCAGAAACTTTCGGGATGCAAGCAGAGTACATGGCGTCGAGGCTTACAACTGATTATGACGTGCTGCCAGATGTAGGGAGGCCTAACAAGGAACCAACCTTCAACACCGCAAAAGATTCCAAGGAGGTGCAGATTCACCCGACAGATCCGAAGAAAACGACGTCCATCGCGACAAACATGGACCTCGCATAGGAAACCGCATTCGTCGAGTTCCTCCGTGAGCACTGAAAAATCTTCGCATGGTGTCCAGCTGACATGCCAGGAGTACCCAGGGAACTTGCCGAGCACCACCTAAACTTGGATCCAATAGTGAGACCAATCAAGCAACCTCTGAGGCGTTTTTCGGAGCCAAACCGCAAAGCTATGCTGTCATAAATTGATCGACTAAGAGAAGCTGGTTTTATTAAGGAGCTGCATACGAGAGGCCACATGGGTAGCAAACCCGGTGCTTGGTCCCGAAGAAAAACACTAAAGTCCTTCGCATGTGTGTCGACTTTACGTGTCTCAATAAACACTGTCCAAAGGATCACTTTCCCCTCCCAAGGATCGATCAAATCATCGACTCTACGGTAGGATGTGAACGTCTTTCCTTCTTGGATGCTTATTCTGGTTATAACCAGATCAGATTAAAAGAAAAAGATGAAATCAAAACAGCGTTCATTACACCTTACGGCGTGTTTTGCTATAGAACAATGCCTTTTGGTCTGAAAAACGCGGGAGCAACATATCAGCGGATGATGCAGAAGTGCTTAGCAACACAGATTGAGAAAAACGTACAAGTATACATTGATGATGTCGTTATAACGTCAAAAAAGGGGGCAACGTTAATCGAGGACTTAAAGGAAACCTTCGACAACCTCGATAAGTTTTGTCTCAAGCTGAATCCGACGAAGTGTTCTTTCGGCGTCCCTGCAGGAGAATTTCTCGGGTTCCTAGTCTCAGCAAGAGGGATTGAAGCTAATCCCGAAAAAATCCAAGCTATCGTAACAATGAGGAAGCCAACAAAGTTGAAAGAAATACAGCAGTTAACTGGGCGAGTCACAGCTTTAAGCAGATTCGTCGCCAGATTGGGAGAAAAGGCGTTACCGTTCTACGCCCTAAATCAAACAAGGAGAGAAGTTCCAGTGGAACGAAGAGGCAGATAGAGCTTTCGAGAATCTTAAACGCGCAATTTCGACACCACCAATCTTGGTGGCGCCAAAAGAGAAAGAACCCCTCCTACTATACATTGCGGCTACACCCCTGTTTACAACCGCCAGAAAATTGCGGCACTATTTTTCGGCGCATCCGATAATAGTGGTCAACGAGGCGCCTTTATCCAATATACTAAATAATCCAGAAGCTACAGGTCGTGTCTCCCTTTGGGGAATAAAACTTTCTCCTCGGGACATCACGTATGAAAAAAGAAAAGCAATAAAGTCGCAAATTCTGCCAGACTTCATCGCAGAGTGGATGGAGCTGCAAAATACGGGACCCCGGATCTATCGAGAACCCGGACTATGAACTTTGACGGGTCCAAGAGGTTAGAGGGAGCTGGAGCAGGCGTGATACTCATATCACACCTGAAGGCGACAAATTAAAATATGTCTTACGGATGACGTTCCCAAATGCGTCTAACAATGAGGCAGAATACGAAGCTCTTATACATGGGATGAAGATGGCGAAAGCCTGCGGCGCAACTCGACTAAAAATCTTTGGCGACTCACAATTGGTGTCTCAGCAAGTCATGAACCAATCTGATGCAGTCAATGACAGCATGGTGGCATACAAGGAAGTATACAACGAGCTCAAGAAATTATTTGATGGATGCGAGGTAAATCACATCAGCAGGCTAAGCAATGATGAAGCCGATGTTCTTGCAAACATCGGGTCGCAGTGTCTCGCGATTCTGGGAGGAGATAACAAAGAGATCCACAAAGTCGAAGAAATCAAAAAAGAAGGAGAAGGATGAGAAACCCTCGGGGCTGCGAAACAAACACTGGAAGAACAAGAGGAACAGGATCTAGTACTTATGGTGCAAATTCCATGGATGCAGGCGTACATATCATACATCCTAAGGAAGACAATACCCGACGATCCAGTTGAAGCAAGGCGAGTTATTAGACGATCCAAAGCTTTCACAGTGGTCAAAGGGGAGTTATACAAGCGAAGTATCTCGGGTGTGTTACAAAGGTGCGTTACACCCGAAGAAGGAAGGATAATCTTGAAGGACGTGCGCGAAGGAATATGTGGTCATCACGCGAGCAGTCGAGCTATTGCAGCTAAGGTTCCGAGCTGGATTTTACTGGTTGATAGCAATTGAGGACGCGGAGGAGATAGTACGAACTTGTGACGCGTGCCAGAGATTTGCTGCAAAGCCTCACTCTCCGGCAACGGAGTTGATGCCAATACCCTTATCTTGGCCCTTTGCTCAGTGGGGTCTCGATATGGTGGGAAAGTTACACAAAGCTTCGCCAGGAGGATACAAGTACATGCTCGTCGTTGTCGACAAATTCACAAAGTGGATGGAAGCAAAGCCGATAAATTCACCAGACGCAGCATCAGCAATAAAGTTCGTGAAAGCATTGTTTTTCGATTTGGAGTACCTCACAGCATCGTCACGGACAATGGCAGTAACTTCACATCCAAGGAATTCAAAGCGTACTGTGCAGAGGTAGGCATCAAATTGCACTTCGCGTTAGTTGCGCATCCTCAAACCAATGGCCAAGTCGAGAAAGCCAATGGTATCATCTGCAATGGTATCAAGAAGCGCTTGTTGGGGCCATTGGAAAAAAGCTCGACATACCTGGCCAGAGGAGCTGCCAAGTGTGCTGTGGAGTATTCGAACAACACCAAATATGGCGACACAGGAAACTCCGTTTTTTCTGGTCCATGGAGCTGAGGCAGTATTGCCAATAGAGATAGAACATGATTCTCCAAGAGTCGCGGAGTATGATGAAGAAGCTTCTAGAAAGGCATTGGAAGACGATGTCGATGCATTGGACGAAGCCAGAGACGAAGTATTGTGGCGGGTTACTAAATACCAGCAAGACCTGAAAAATTACCACAGTCGACGTTTGCGACCAAGATCCTTTCAGGTTGGAGATTTAGTTCTGCGACTCAATCAAAATAGTACTGAAAAACTCGAGTCTCCATGGCTTGGCCCTTACGTCGTCACAGAAGTAATCGAAGGAGGAGCGTACAGGATAAAGGACAAGAAGACAGGGGATCCCGAGAAAAACCCCTGGAATGTGGCACAGCTACGACATTTTTATGCCTAGAGTCGAAATATAGTCCTCCTTGTAAAAATACAATGTACTGAAACGCCCGCGAGTTTTCAGACGCACTCTTTTCCTTTTTCGGGGCACCGAGTGGGGCCGGAAGAGGTTTTTAATGAGGCGGGCTCGCGGTGCTGCAATATAATAAAGATAGTCAAGATATATATCTTTTTCTTCGACATGATTGGGGGCTTATGCCCAAGAGTTGCAATATATATTACCGACAAATATTTCGCTTTGGTGCACAACACCTCGCAAAGTAAACAAAGATACAAAATAGCGATCAGCAAAAACACTCGGGGGCTCGTACCCGCAAATATAGTATATTCAATAATAATTTAGTTGCTTTGGTTTAAACCTCGCACACACAATAAAGAAATTCACCACCGAAACACTCAGGGGCTTGACGAAGAAAAATAAATACATTTCCTGGCTTCACAATATAGAAGATACAATTCCTGAGAAAACTCGACAAGCTAAAAGAAAAAATGTCAATGGCTGCCTAGTATATTATCTATGGTCATCCGTTCAGTATTGATAGTACGAGTAATGTGTTCAGCATAGCTGCCCTTCACAAAGAACTCAGCGTCCATCCGAAGAAGTTCATCCATCATATCTTCTGCTATAGGGGTCACAAGATCATCAATTTTACCAACGTCTCTCTTCCTTTTCGCCATCTTGGCCAGGCACTTGGTAACAATTTGACTCATGTCAAACTTGGGATAGCAGATTTTTATCATCATCATAGCAAACCGGGCGCCGGCAGATAGTTGGGCCCGAACAAATCCATGGATTCGAGGAGCATCTCGAAATTTCTCCATCAAAGCAGGAAGGGTCTCTGGCATCTTATTGCACGGAAACATGGTGCCGTAAACTAAGGACAATGTCCTTGCACAGAAGTCGAGAAACTCACGGACCTGAGTCGCACGATCTTGAAATCTAACGATTTGGCGAGTACGTTCAGGCGTCACCCAAAAGTTGGAACCATGTTCTTCGGCAAGTCTGAGAAGCACATTGGATCGAGCTTCAACACGATGATCCTCGGCAGCGGTGTCCAGAAAAGAACCTGTTTTCAGCGAAGGAATCAGAAAGGAAGGAAAAACATGGAGAATACAGATAATCATGGCCAAGCGAACGAAGCGTACCCGCCATATCCAAGCTGGAATAAAGCATTAGCTCAAGCATGAAATTTTCTCGACGAGAAGCTTCGGCAGCTGCAGCAATCGCGTCCTCTTTTACAGCTATAGCATCCTGGGCTTGCTGAAGCGCAATTTTTCCCTCTCACAAGATTTTCGAGACTGCTCCATTACCATAAGTGACTGTTTTTTGATAGACTAGAGTTGTTGACGAAGTTCTGCTAATTCTTGTGTTGAACCCCTACTCGAGGAATTTTCGGCAAATTCATCGTCGACAGGCGCTTTCTTCAAGTAGGATGAGGTGGAAACAACATTGCCAGGACGAGTCGAAGTATAGTTGTCAAATGTCAACTGAAAATAAAAATTTCGACATTAATCATCAAGCAAAATAGATTTCCATTGATATTCGACGTATTTACATAGCTATTACAAAAGGATGGTTCCTAATGAACCAAGGGGACGATTGTCGCCAAATCTACAAAAGGGGACAACACCAAAAGAGAACAACAGAGAAGGAAAAGGTGGTCTACTTGACCTCTGGCTTTGATGAACTTAGAGCTGGAGTTGGCTTGCATCCAAGATAGGCGAGGATCTTCTTCGAGTTTGGCTTCGCAAACTTAATCAGTGACTGCCATTTCTTGGTCTCCATCTCCTGCGTGTCGCCAACCCTAGTCTAGTCGATATTTTGTTGGCTGTCGGCAACCAGGGCAATAGTGCCTTCAACACCAATCTTCAAACCTTCTTGGCGAAGTTTGAGCCCAAGATTTTCTTGCGACTTGAAGCATTTGGCGAGAGCAAGAAAAGGCGCGGGTTCCCCTTTCTTCGGGAAGAAGTAAGGGTAGAGCCGCGACAGTCCCGCCCCAGCTTCAGCAAGGCCTTCGCGTGCTTCGTCTCCATGAATCTCAAGGAGAGAAAGTGCGTCAAGAAGGGGATCATTGTCATGATCTTCAACTTCATATTCCTGACACGTTTTTCCTGCTGAGGCAAAATTTTATTGATCAATAAACAAGAAAAGAAGAGCAAGTTCAAGGAAATCAAAATAGTTTGGACACTTACTGACAAAGCGACGGCTCTGCGACTCCAAGCGCCTGATAATTGCTTCTTCGCGAGAAGATTGTTCGGTTATATGCTCACTCAACGAAGTTTCCGCGTCATGAAGCCTTTTTCGAAGGTCTTTGACGGCGGCGGCATCTGCTTCAGCTTTCTTGCGAGCTGCTTCGCTTTGCTCTAACTTAACAGCAAGAGCGTCAGCGCGTTTGTTGGCTTCGGCAAGAGTCTCTGGTAAAAATAAACGATGATAAACGTCACAACAAAACAATGAAGGAGTATATATAGTAGAGAGGGCAAGGAAAAGTAGTACCTTCAAGTTTATTCGCATGATCACGGTACCCGACGAATTGGGTACCGAGGCGAACAAATTCCTTCATCACAGGCTGAAGAAAGAGCACAAGAAAAAGAAAAGTCAATATAGAAGGAAAAGTTCGATAGGACTTATGCAAGAAACAAAGGGGAGTCGACAAATGTTGAAATGTTCGGAAAAAAGAACAATGAAAATCTTACATCATCCAATGAAGGAGTCGTGGAACTACAAGCCAGCAGGAGAGGTTCCTTGGATGCTTCTACCCTAGCTCTCTTTGGTGAAGAGGCTCGGGGGCTAGCAACTGGAGTAGGATGCTCTACATCTCGTTGAGGAGGAGAAGTTTCATCCCCATCAGGATGAGCTTCAGAAACAACTAAAGTACGAGACGTACTCGTTCGAGCAGTCGCGTCAATAGGTTGAATTTAATCCTCATCATCACTACAAAAAGGCGACAAGACAGTAAGAAAATATAGTCGAAACAATCAATGGCAAACAACAAACAGCAGCAGGGACTTACGAGCTGATAAGAGCATCGGTGTAAGGGTCGAAAGTTGTCCTTTTTCAGTAGGAACAACTTCTTCGGCAGGAGGTGTGTCGGTCTTGGAGGGGCCGGAGTCGACAACTTCATCCCTCTTTCGCTTGTTCCTGGGGGAAACAGCTGGGGGAGGAGAGTGTGCCGATCCGGTAGCCTCGGATTCATCTTCCTTTTCAGAGGATACCGCGGATTTTCGAGAACACGCGGTTTCACTCTCAGGACGAGAAGTACCCTGGTTGTCGTCGGTGACAACGGCCCGTTCTTCGACCTCTCCACCTTCAGGAAGGGGAGGAAGAGAAACAAGATCTGGATGGTTCTGCAAAAAGAAGAATGTTGACAAAAAAGTTATGCAAAGGATGTCAACAAAAATACGTACTCGAGAAAAATAGTTCATACAAAAATCACCTCAGGGAGCGCGTTGGTGGCGCTATACGGTTTTACGCGACAAGATGAGGGGACATGATCTTTCTTGTTGAAGGAGGAGATTTTTCGGACAAGTTTTTCTAAATCCTTGACCGGCAAATCCACCGACAAGCGATCCACATCTTTGTCGCCAGCATACTTCCAGAGGGGACTTTTGCGAGCTTGCAGAGGCTGCACTCTAATCCTAAGGAAATACGCCGTGATTTGGATACCCGACAGTTCTTGTCCTTGGGTATTTTGGAGTTGGTGGATGCGTGTCATCAAGGCTTCTGTCGCCGCTTTTTCTTCGTCGGTAGCCTCTGCATCCCAGGAACGACGGCGACAGATTCTCTCGGTACCATCAAAAGGAGGGATGTTGTCTTCAACAGAGCCATGATTCTCCTCATGAATGTACAACCACTTTTTGCGCCACCCTTGTACTGAGTCAAGGAATTTGACGTCAAAGTACTCGACGTCAGGGCGGACGCAGATGACAACGCCGCCAATGTTATAGAAAACATTGGCAGAGCCATTACGGCGACAGAACAAAATGTGTTTCCATAGAGCCCAGTTAGGCTGGACTCCAAGGAAAGCTTCGCAAAGCGTGATGAAGATTGAGATGTGGAGGATGGAGTTGGGAGTAAGATGGTGCAGTTGCAGTCCGTACATAAAAAAGCAACCCCCGTAAGGAATTGTGAATGGGGGCGGAAAGACCACGGATGGGGTGGTCGACGAAACTGACCCGATACTCCATTGGAGGGATTGGGTAGCTTTCTTCGCTGTGGAAGCGAAGCGCGCCTTCCTTCTTGCTGATCCCCGGTTTCTTCAGTAGGTTGATGTCTTGAGGGGAGATTTTGGATCTCTCCCACTCCGTATTCCCCAGATCTTCGGTCGCCATCTTAGACTCGGGCGTGTTGTGCCTGGTGAGTCTGCGCGGAGGCATCAACAATGGATCCGGAGCAAAGTGCGAAGTGTAGTTGAGCTCAGGAACTGTGGGGCGCAAGGGAGAATCTTGGTAGAGGAGAGCAGAGGAGCGGCGCGAGCGAAAGTGTCCAAGGAGGAAGACGATGACCTTAAATAGAGGTGCGGTGAATCGATGCGCCGTTGGATGGAGAAAATGTGGGATAGATGGTGACACGTGGACAAGGGGTAAAATCGCAAATTCACTGAGAAGGGAACGAACGGGCGCTACAGTGCGTGCGCCAGGAAAAGTGGAGGACGTGTGTCCCCCACTTGCACGACGTGTCAACATGGTAAAAATTTGGGCCCACGAGACAGAGGGGGAGAAGTTCTCGCGTTTTCCCGATACAGTGATCGTGGCTATCGTCAGCAATGATGTCACCTTGGCAAGAAAAAATCTCGGCAACGAAGGTTCGTAAGAATGGCGACAGCAGAAGATTGTTGGTTATTTTGAGAGCCTTTGATCAAATACAAGTTTTTTTTCCCAAATGCTCGGGGGCTACTTTGGAAAAAGGAAAAAATATACTATGACAAAATAGAAATGGTGAGAGCTTATGATCAAATGTAAACATGTGTTCATAGCCTCGGGGGCTACTCCCATCGGGAGCGCTGTTCGCGCACTTGATATATATGAAAATTCGAGAAAGAATGACAATATAGCGACATGAAGCATTAAAGTGTTGAGCCTACAACCAAGCACTAGTCCTTGGCTGTAGCCTCGGGGGCTACTCCCATCGGGAACGCTGTTCGCGTGCCCGATGAAATTATAAAAAAAGAGAGAGAGGGGAAAAAGAAAGAAGGAAGTGATGGCGTGTATTTCACACGTTCGTTGGGGAACCCCAAGAGGAAGGTATGATGCGCACAGCAGCAAGTTTTCCCTCAGAAACAAACCAAGGTTTATCGAACCAGGAGGAGCCAAGAAGCACGTTGAAGGTTGATGGCGGCGGGATGTAGTGCGGCGCAACACCAGAGATTCCGGCGCCAACGTGGAACCTGCACAACACAACCAAAGTACTTTGCCCCAACGAAACAGTGAGGTTGTCAATCTCACCGGCTTGCTGTAACAAAGGATTAGATGTATAGTGTGGAAGATGATTGTTTGCAAGAAAACAGTAAAAACAAGTATTGCAGCAGATTTGTATTTCAGTATTAAAAGAATGGACCGGGGTCCACAGTTCACTAGAGGTGTCTCTCCCATAAGATAAAAGCATGTTGGGTGAACGAATTACGGTCGGGCAATTGACAAATAGAGAGGGCATAACAATGCACATACATGTCATGATAAGTATAGTGAGATTTAATTGGGCATTACGACAAAGTACATAGACCGCCATCCAACTGCATCTATGCCTAAAAAGTCCACCTTCAGGTTATCGTCCGAACCCCTTCCAGTATTAAGTTGCAAAGCAACAGACAATTGCATTAAGTATGGTGCGTAATGTAATCAATAACTACATCCTCGGAGTATCCAGATGCTCGAGCTATCTTACAAATCCCTTTGAGGAGGAGTATTGGAGAGGATTGGTTATCCTGGCACCATGAGAGGACGGGTGTTTACACAGTCCGCTCTGCATACCGGGCACTCATTGATGTTAAAGACAGGAGTATGTCGGCGATGAATAATGGAGTTGGCCATTCCACAATGCAGGAGGATGAGAAATGGAAAAAACTATGGAAACTTGATGTCTTACCGAGAGTACGAGTTTTTTGGTGGCGGGTTCTCAAAGGCATTTTGCCTGATTTCGCAACCCTTACCAGGCGGCATGTCAGAGTCCAGAGTACTTGCTCGGTTTGCAAATCAGCATCGGAGACATTGCTCCATGCTTTGGTGGAATGTGGTCATGCAAAGCAATTTTGGGCAGCTGCCCAGGATGTTCTGCATCTAAAACGGCCCCGGCTGCATCCTGACACTTGGGCGATGGATATACTTTGTGATCCACAGTCTGATCAGGAAGAAAAGAGAGAATGATCTCGATCATGTCGCCTATCTGGGATTCGAGAAATCGTTGGTCTCATGATGAGATAGGTTACGACCCTGTTAAGTCAGTGGAAAGCATAGCTGAAACAATGGGCTTATTGGAACATAAGAAGAAACCAAAAGTAAGGATTCCTAGGCCACCGTGCACTTGGCATGGTCCAGAACCGGGGGTGATTAAGCTCAATTCCGATGGTGCCATTCGGGAGGAGCAAGGAGTTGCGGGTGGAGGTGGTGTAGCAAGGGATGCATATGGCTTCAGAGGAGCTTGGTGCCGTGTGTACCATGACATTTCAGATCCCCTATCTATCGAAGCTTTGGCATTCCGAGATGCAGTCCTGTTTGCTAGCCAGCAAGGATACAACCGGATCATTTGTGAGACGGATTGTGAGGTGCTAGTGAAGCTGTGGAAGGGACGACGCAATCAACGCTCTCGATTGCGCCGGTGTTTAGTGAGATCGATGACCACATCTCAACCTTTGAGTCGTTTGATTTCCGTTTCTTCGGTAGAACGACCAATAGGGCTGCTCATGAGTGTGCTAGATTTGCTTGTGAAAATGGTTTAGATACAGTATGGTTAGAAGATAGTCCAGGTTTTCTTATTCACAGCCTTCAGGCTGATTGTAACTCTGTGCTTTTGAGTTAATAAAGTTGATTTTTCCCTCAAAAAAAAAAAAAAACTACATCCTCGGACATAGCATCAATGTTTTATCCCTAGTGGCAACAGCACAACACAACCTTAGAACTTTCTGTCACTGTCCCAGCTGTCAATGCAGGCATGAACCCACTATCGAGCATAAATACTCCCTCTTGGAGTTACTAGCATCAACTTGGCCAGAGCCTCTACTAATAACGGAGAGCATGCAAGATCATAAACAACACATATGCAATAACTTGATAATTAACATAACATGGTATTCTCTATCCATCGGATCCCGACAAACACAACATAGAGTATTACGTGATAGATGATCTTGATCATGTTAGGCAGCTCACAAGATCCAACAATGAAGCACAATGAGGAGAAGACAACCATCTAGATACTGCTATGGACCCATAGTCCAGGGGTGAACTACTCACTCATCACTCCGGAGGCGACCATGGCGGTGTAGAGTCCTCCGGGAGATGAATCCCCTCTCCGGCAGGGTGTCGGAGGAGATCTCAAGAATCCCCCGAGATGGGATTGGCGGCGGCGGCGTCTCTGGAAGGTTTTCCGTATCGTGGTTTTTCGCATCAGGGGTTTCGCGACGGAGGCTTTAAGTAGGCGGAAGGGCAGAGTCGGAGGGTTGATGAGGGGCCCACACCATAGGGCGGCGCGGGCCCCCTCTGGCCGCGCGGCCCTATGGTCCGGCCACCTCGTGGCCCCACTTCGTATGCTCTTCGGTCTTCCGGAAGGTTCGTGGCAAAATAGGCCCCCGGGTCTTGATTTCGTCCAATTCCGAGAATATTTCGTTACTAGGATTTCGAAACCAAAAATAGCGAGAAAACGAAGAATCGGCACTTCGGCATCTTGTTAATACGTTAGTTCCCGAAAATGCACGAATATGACATAAAGTGTGCATAAAACATGTAGGTATCATCAATAATATGGCATGGAACATAAGAAATTATCGATACGTCGGAGACGTATCAAGCATCCCCAAGCTTAGTTCTGCTCGTCCCGAGCAGGTAAAACGATAACAAAGATAATTTCTGAAGTGACATGTCATCATAACCTTGATCATACTATTTGTAAACATATGTAGTGGATGCAGCGATCAAAACAATGGTAATGACATGAGTAAACAAGTGAATCATAAAGCAAAGACTTTTTATGAATAGTACTTCAAGACAAGCATCAATAAGTCTTGCATAAGAGTTAACTCATAAAGCAATAAATCAAAGTAAAGGTATTGAAGCAACACAAAGGAAGATTAAGTTTCAGCGGTTGCTTTCAACTTGTAACATGTATATCTCATGGATAATTGTCAACATAGAGTAATATAACAAGTACAATATGCAAGTATGTAGGAATCAATGCACAATTCACACAAGTGTTTGCTTCTTGAGGTGGAGAGAGATAGGTGAACTGACTCAACATAAAAGTAAAAAGAATGGTCCTTCAAACAGGAAAGCATCGATTGCTATATTTGTGCTAGAGCTTTTATTTTGAAAACATGAAACAATTTTGTCAACGGTAGTAATAAAGCATATGAGTTATGTAAATTATATCTTACAAGTTGCAAGTCTCATGCATAGTATACTAATAGTGCCCGCACCTTGTCCTAATCAGCTTGGACTACCTGGATCTTTGCAATGCACATGTTTTAACCAAGTGTCACAATGGGGTACCTCCATGCCGCCTGTACAAAGGTCTAAGGAGAAAGCTCGCATTTTGGATTTCTCGCTTTTGATTATTCTCAACTTAGACATCCATACCGGGACAACATGGACAACAGATAATGGACTCCTCTTTAATGCATAAGCATGTGGCAACAATTATTATTCTCATATGAGATTGAGGATATGTGTCCAAAACCGAAACTTCCACCATGATTCATGGCTTTAGTTAGCGGCCCAATGTTCTTCTCTAACAATATGCATGCTCCAACCATTAAGGTGGTAGATCTCTCTTACTTCGGACAAGACGGACATGCATAGCAACTCACATGATATTCAACAAAGAATAGTTGATGGCGTCCCCGTAAACATGGTTATCGCACAACAAGCAACTTAATAAGAGATAAAGTGCATAAGTACATATTCAATACCACAATAGTTTTTAAGCTATTTGTCCCATGAGCTATATATTGCAAAGGTAAATGATGGAATTTTAAAGGTAGCACTCAAGCAATTTACTTTGGAATGGCGGATAAATACCATGTAGTAGGTAGGTATGGTGGACACAAATGGCATAGTGGTTGGCTCAAGGATTTTGGATGCATGAGAAGTATTCCCTCTCGATACAAGGTTTAGGCTAGCAAGGTTATTTGAAACAAACACAAGGATGAACGGTGCAGCAAAACTCACATAAAAGACATATTGTAAACATTATAAGACTCTACACCGTCTTCCTTGTTGTTCAAAACTCAATACTAGATATTATCTAGACTCTAGAGAAACCAAATATGCAAACCAAATTAGCAAGCTCTAAGTATTTCTTCATTAATGGGTGCAAAGTATATGATGCAAGAGCTTAAACATGAGCACAACAATTGCCAAGTATCAAATTATCCAAGACATTTTAGAGTTACTACATGTAGCATTTTCCAATTCCAACCATATAACAAATTAACGAAGAAGAAACTTCGCCATGAATACTATGAGTAGAGCCTAAGGACATACTTGTCCATATGCTACAGCGGAGCGTGTCTCTCTCCCACAAAGTGAATGCTAGGATCCATTTTATTCAAACAAAACAAAAACAAAAACAAACCGACGCTCCAAGCAAAGTGCATAAGATGTGACGGAATAAAAATATAGTTTCGTGGGAGGAACCCGATAATGTTGTCGATGAAGAAGGGGATGCCTTGGGCATCCCCAAGCTTAGACGCTTGAGTCTTCTTAGAATATGCAGGGGTGAACCACCGGGGCATCCCCAAGCTTAGAGCTTTCACTCTCCTTGATCATATTGCATCATACTCCTCTCTTGATCCTTGAAAACTTCCTCCACACCAAACTCGAAACAACTCATTAGAGGGTTAGTGCATAATAAAAATTCACATGTTCAGAGGTAAAACAATCATTCTTAACACTTCTGGACATTGCATAAAGCTACTGCACATTAATGGATCAAAGAAATTCATCCAACATAGCGAAAGAGGCAATGCGAAATAAAAGGCAGAATCTGTCAAAACAGAACAGTCCGTAAAGATGAATTTTATTAGGCCACCAGACTTGCTCAAATGAAAATGATCAAATTGAATGAAAGTTGCGTACATATCTGAGGATCATGCACGTAAATTGGCTTAATTTTCTGAGCTACCTACAGGGAGGTAGACCCAGATTCGTGACAGCAAAGAAATCTGGAACTGCGCAGTAATCCAAATCTAGTACTTACTTTACTATCAAAGACTTTACTTGGCACAACAAAACATAAAACTAAGATAAGGAGAGGTTGCTACAGTAGTAAACAACTTCCAAGACACAAATATAAAACAGAGTGTTGTAGTAAAAACATGGGTTGTCTCCCATAAGCGCTTTTCTTTAACGCCTTTCAGCTAGGCGCAGAAAGTGTAACTCAAGTAACATCGAGAGATGAAGCATCAACATCATAATTTGTTCTAATAATAGAATCATAAGGTAACTTCATTCTCTTTCTAGGGAAGTGCTCCATACCTTTCTTGAGAGGAAATTGATATTTAATGTTACCTTCCTTCATATCAATAGTAGCACCAACGGTTCGAAGAAAAGGTCTTCCCAATATAATGGGGCAAGATGCATTGCATTCAATATCCAAGACAACAAAATCAACGGGGACAAGGTTATTGTTAACCATAATATGAACATTATCAACTCTCCCCAAAGGTTTCTTTTTAGCATTATCAGCGAGATTAACATCCAGATAACAGTTTTTCAATGGTGGCAAGTCAAGCATATCATAAACTTTCTTAGGCATAACAGAAATACTTGCACCAAGATCACATAAAGCATTACGATCAAAATCTTTGACTCTCATTTTAATGATGGGCTCCCAACCATCCTCTAGCTTTCTAGGAATAGAAGTTTCAAGTTTTAGTTTCTCTTCTCTAGCTTTTATGAGAGCATTTGTAATATGTTTTGTGAAAGCCAAGTTTACAGCGCTAGCATTGGGACTTTTAGCAAGTTTTTGTAAGAACTTCATAACTTCAGAGATGTGGCAATCATCAAAATCTAAATCATTACAATTTAAAGCAATGGGATTATCATCCCCAAGGTTGGAAAAAATTTCAGCAGCTTTATCACAAGCAGCTTCAGCTAGTTTTAGCAATTTCAGTAATTTTGCGCGCTTTGCACTAGGAGTAGAAGCATTGCCAACACCAATTATTTTACCATTGATAGTAGGAGGTGCAGCAACATGTGAATCATTAGCATTGCTAGTGGTGGTAATAGTCCAAACTTTAGCTACATTTTTCTCTTTAGCTAGTTTTTCATTTTCTTCTCTATCCCACCTAGCACGCAGTTCAGCCATTAATCTTATATTCTCATTAATTCTAACTTGGATGGCATTTGCTGTAGTAACAATTTTATTTTCAATATCCCTATTAGGCATAACTTTCGATTTCAAAAGATCAACATCAGAGGCAAGACTATCAACTCTAGAAACAAGAATATCAATTTTATTGAGCTTTTCCTCAACAGATTTGTTAAAGGCAGTTTGTGTACTAATAAATTCTTTAAGCATAGCTTCAAGTCCAGGGGGTGTGTTCCTATTATTGTTGTAAGAATTCCCATAAGAATTAGCATAACCGTTACCATAAGGATATGGCCTATAGTTATTACTAGAATTGTTCCGATAAGCATTGTTGTTGAAATTATTATTTTTAATGAAGTTTACATCAACATGTTCTTCTTGGGCAACCAATGAAGCTAATGGAACATTATTAGGATCAACATTAGTCCTATCATTCACAAGCATAGACATAATAGCATCAATCTTATCACTCAAGGAAGATGATTCTTCAACAGAATTTACCTTCTTACCTTGTGGAGCTCTTTCCGTGTGCCATTCAGAGTAATTAACCATCATATTATCAAGAAGCTTTGTTGCTTCACCAAGAGTGATGGACATAAAGGTACCTCCAGCAGCTGAATCCAATAAATTCCGCGAAGAAAAATTTAGTCGTGCATAGAAGGTTTGGATGATCATCCAAGTAGTCAGTCCATGGGTTGGGCAATTTTTAACCAAAGATTTCATTCTTTCCCAAGCTTGAGCAACATGTTCATTATCCAATTGTTTAAAATTCATTATGCTACTCCTCAAAGATATAATTTTAGCAGGGGGATAATATCTACCAATAAAATCATCCTTGCATTTAGTCCAGGAATCAATACTATTCTTAGGCGAGAGATAGCAACCAATCTTTAGCTCTTCCTCTTAATGAGAAAGGAAACAATTTTAATTTTATAATGTCACCATCTACATCTTTATACTTTTGCATTTCACACAATTCAACAAAATTATTGAGATGGGCAACAGCATCATCGGAACTAACACCTAGAAAATTGCTCTCGCATAACAAGATTAAGTAAAGCAGGTTTAATTTCAAAGAATTCCGCTGTAGTAGCAGGTGGAGCAATAGGTGTGCATAGGAAATCATTATTATTTGTGCTAGTGAAATCACACAACTTAGTATTTTCAGGGGTAGCCATTTTAGCAGTAGTAAATAAAGCAAACTAGATAAAGTAAATGCAAGTATACTAATTTTTTTTGTGTTTTTGATATAGCAAACAAGACAGTAAATAAAGTAAAGCTAGCAACTAATTTTTTTGTGTTTTGATATAAGTGCAGCAAACAAAGTAGTAAATAAAATAAAGCAAGACAAAAACAAAGTAAAGAGATTGGGAAGTGGAGACTCCCCTTGCAGCGTGTCTTGATCTCCCCGACAACGGCGCCGTGAAAATATGCTTGATGGCGTGTATTTCACACGTTCGTTGGGGAACCCCAAGAGGAAGGTATGATGCGCACAGCAGCAAGTTTTCCCTCGAAACAAACCAAGGTTTATCGAACCAGGAGGAGCCAAGAAGCACGTTGAAGGTTGATGGCGGCGGGATGTAGTGCGGCGCAACACCGGAGATTCCGACGCCAACGTGGAACCTCGCACAACACAACCAAAGTACTTTGCCCCAACGAAACAAGTGAGGTTGTCAATCTCACCGGCTTGCTGTAACAAAGGATTAGATGTATAGTGTGGAAGATGATTGTTTGCAAGAAAACGAGTAAAAACAAGTATTGCAAGCAGATTTGTATTTCGATATTAAAAGAATGGACCGGGGTCCACGAGTTCACTAGAGGTGTCTCTCCCATAAGATAAAAGCATGTTGGGTGAACAAATTACAGTCGGGCAATTGACAAATAGAGAGGGCATAACAATGCACATACATGTCATGATAAGTATAGTGAGATTTAATTGGGCATTACGACAAAGTACATAGACCGCCATCCAACGGCATCTATGCCTAAAAAGTCCACCTTGAGGTTATCGTCCGAACCCCTTCCAGTATTAAGTTGCAAAGCAACGAGACAATTGCATTAAGTATGGTGCGTAATGTAATCAATAACTACATCCTCGGACATAGCATCAATGTTTTATCCCTAGTGGCAACGAGCACAACACAACCTTAGAACTTTACGTCACTCTGTCCCGGTGTCAATGCGGGCATGAACCCACTATCGAGCATAAATACTCCCTCTTGGAGTTACTAGCATCAACTTGGCCGAGCCTCTACTAATAACGGAGAGCATGCAAGATCATAAACAACACATATGCAATAACTTGATAATTAACATAACATGGTATTCTCTATCCATCGGATCCCGACAAACACAACATAGAGTATTACAGATAGATGATCTTGATCATGTTAGGCAGCTCACAAGATCCAACAATGAAGCACAATGAGGAGAACACAACCATCTAGATACTGCTATGGACCCATAGTCCAGGGGTGAACTACTCACTCATCACTCCGGAGGCGACCATGGCGGTGTAGAGTCCTCCGGGAGATGAATCCCCTCTCCGGCGGGGTGCCGGAGGAGATCTCCGTAATCCCCCGAGATGGGATTGGCGGCGGCGGCGTCTCCGGAAGGTTTTCCGTATCGTGGTTTTTGCATCAGGGGTTTCGCGACGGAGGCTTTAAGTAGGCGGAAGGGCAGAGTCGGAGGGCTGACGAGGGGCCCACACCATAGGGCGGCGCGGGCCCCCCTCTGGCCGCGCGGCCCTATGGTCTGGCCACCTCGTGGCCCCACTTCGTATGCTCTTCGGTCTTCTGGAAGGTTCGTGGCAAAATAGGCCCTTGGGTCTTGATTTCGTCCAATTCCGAGAATATTTCGTTACTAGGATTTCTGAAACCAAAAACAGCAGAAAACAGCAACTGGCACTTCGGCATCTTGTTAATAGGTTAGTTCCCGAAAATGCACGAATATGACATAAAGTGTGCATAAAACATGTAGGTATCATCAATAATATGGCATGGAACATAAGAAATTATCGATACGTCGGAGACGTATTAGGAAGAAATGAGTATATTTCGAGTTATACAAATAACTCTACATATATTCCCATCGGGAAGGCAAAATAAGTCATCCGTTGACTCAATAAAATGTGCTATTCCAGCAGCCGAAAAAGCACTCGACAATATATTCTCAGAGCGCCAAAGTAGCGAATAATCTCTGAATGCCGCAAAACTTTGCGAAGGTGAGACCCCGGATCCGTTCCGAGCGGCGTGGCGCCGTCTCGACGTCGGTTTGCTACTTTTTCCCGTATCAACGGATACGAAGAAAAATCCCAACGGACGCGTTAGGTACCCGATAAAATATGACCGGGACTCGACGGAATGGTAAGACCTTAAGCGGCACCTGTCGAAGTTTACACCAGTATCCCGGGATCATGTCCAGGGACGTGATCTTGAAGTAGGTTTTTTGCGGATTGCCACTAGAGCAGTTAACTAGTACCTGATCCTTCAGATGAACTAGCCCCAACTACCATTATCCCTATGCAATATATAATTTCATATTCAAAGATATATGATAAAGTTCAGAGCTATTGAACAAATATAAAGTTGGAGATTTTCCCTGACTCTGCGATTCAAGTAAAACCTCGGGGGCTACTGACATAGGCATCCCCAATGGGCCTGCCGAAGATGGTACCCGGGGTTTACTGAAGGCCCACGACCCAAAGGATAAGAAGATTCGGAAGCCCAAGATACTATTAATGAAAGCTAGAGTTGTAATAGGAAGCATTATTTGTAATCTTGCGGGACGGGTTAGAAACCCTCCCGGACTCGGTAAACTTGTGTATCACGAATCCCTCGACTCCGCCTCCTATATAAGGGGGGGTCGAGGGACAAAGAGAGGATCGAATCATTGTCTCACAAACCCTAGTTTTTATATCGTCGAGTACTTTTCGGCTGAAACCTTCGAGATCTACTTGCCCTCTACATTCAACGAAACCCTAGTGTACAACTTGTAGGCATTGACAAGTTAGTCCCTTGTCACCTGTTCTTGCTGTTCTTGCTATGTTCTTACCACTTGAGTTTCCGCCGATGGAATGGCTAGGGTTTGGGCTGTGAAAAGTTTATGTATTCCCTGCCCTTGCCTCTCTGGTCGACAACAGGGCCTGGTCATTTTGGTGACTCCCCCAGGTTGTGTGTGCTGGTGTGCATGCACTATGCCTGGTGAGCTGCATGTGTGGTTGTTGGTTGGTACTTGGTCCAGTGAGTGGATCAGCTCGGCTGATCTTGGTCATATCCTCTCAATTCTCCAATTTTTTTACTAACCTGCCAAGTGGCAATGCCACTTGGCATAACCCTTTGTTTGATCTTTGTGTGTGTGCAGGGAACAATGAGATGATCAAGATGAAGATCAAGATCATCTTGATCAAGAATTTCATGATGATCAACTATGTAGTTTAGGACATTTAATTGACTTGTAATTTTCCTTTTTCTTTTTACATTTATTCAATTCTTGTAATGTGTTGTAATATTTCATAATTCAATCCTGAATTTTGTAAATGACAATGTATTATGTGTGATGATCAATAAAGCTCAAAGTTTCTCTAATGAGCTTTTATTTATATGTTGTATAAATAATATCCTTGATTATTTATACTTTTTTAATAAATTACTTCTATTTGAATTATGAAATGTTCATGTGATGTTTGAATTTGGAATTCAAACTTACTAAGTTGAATTCAATCATGCAACTTAATGTTTGTGATGCACTATTCCTCTCTCTTCTCAAAAACCCTAGTCTAGTTGAGTGAGGTCCAAATTTATCGCACTCTCGAAACCCTAACCCTGTAAGGTGTCGAGAGAGAAACTTGCCCCCTTCGCTGCAGTTTTCTTTTAAAAGCGCGAAATTTCCCCAGAATTTACGATGCAATGCACATCCCTTTCTAAAATCTACCCCTCGATTGTCTCTAAACCTGGGATATTACATGGGAGTATCACTATCCTCTAAACCACCCAGCCACATGTTCTCAGCTTGAGCATTATTTAGCAAGGCAGTGCTGCAAACGGCTATGACACATTTGTTCCGCGCGTTGTACGGATGGGTTGTTGCAGATAAAAATCATGGCCCAACGCGGTCATGTATTTGGTTACCTGTCCGTTCACCTATCCGCCAGACCTCAAATTTGGGCCCGGTTTATGTCGACGCGGGTAGGAGACATACGGGCGGCGTGTCCTCCCCAATCCACCTGTGGTAGCCTCGACGGCCTAACTGGGCTCGAAAAAGCGCCAGCGTTTCGAAGTCACCGATGAAGATGCTCTAAAATGCGTTGCTCGCTGGAGATGACGTGCAAGAAAAGAACAAAGTTGCTCGCAGTGAGCGGCTAGATGGGAGGGGATCGGGCAGAGGCGCGCATGTGCAAAGCCGCGCGCACAATCGAGCGCAGCATGTCCCTGTGCCATTATTGGTTGTCCACTCCGGCGCAGAGGCTCAAGAGTCCAAAGCCAAGCCATAGCCACGACGCGTTGCCATGCCGATGCCGATGCCGACGCCGACGCCGACGCCAGCGCCATCGATCCCGCGCACCTGGGCCAGCCGTACGCGTCGCATGCATGCAGGAGAGTCTGCGCTCGTGGTACGGAGCAGGCCAGTAAGACAGCTAGCTTTAGGTCGGTCGGGCGTAGCCTCGTAGGGCATCGTCCATGTGATGTGAAACGAAACTGAAACCTTGTGGCAAGGAGGAATGGCTATGTCGATGGATGGATCGATTGGTTCCTGCGGGGCTCGGCTTTTGGGAGCCATGCTCGCCTTGCCATTTCGGTGTTGTAAATCCACGTCCCCGCGTGCATGTCTCGTCCTGTCCCCGCCTAGCTCTGCCGTCGCGCGCCCATGTTCTCTCCGTCCATCGCTGGCCCCTACCGTATAATGAAAGCGGGTCTGCGTCGATGTGATCGTGTGACGCGACGCCAGAATTTCTTTGAACCGTGCGTATACGTGGCTCACTACAGGCTACGCAATACTGCACACAGATATATTCATTGCCTGATGGTCTAATGGAGGCGTGCGCTTTAATTATTTGTCAATCATCATGCCATTGCCAGGACTGATAGGCGACGGCGACGGCGACGGCGACGGGAGATGTCTGTGCCACCCACCATAAGAAGCGCTCCGCATACTACATGGCGGTGGCTTTGAACTTGTAGACCCTGACCAGAGCAGGGTTGATCGTAGCATTGCCGGCGGGTGAGTCAAAACACAAGCCCCGCCCCCCGGCCGGCAATACGCCCATTTGCTACTGAGCGGCAAGTTCTCGGTGAGCTACAAGTAAACAACAAAAAAAAATACTACACCCATTTGCTCGCCAGCCGGTTTGGTCCTCACTCCACTACAGGAAAACGTCAAGGTGTTGACGGCTTTCCCTGTGTTAACGGCTTTTTGTCAGGGTCGTTGGTACAGGGTTTAAACCAGGCAGGCCGCGAAGCAAGCCATCTCCATAGGGTAACTTGTACGGTTGTACCGACGGCCACTATAGGCATAGAAAATGGCCATCAACACATAAAACCATCGGCACAGTGGTCTCCGTCGTGACGGCGAAGCAACGGCGTTAGGACAGTCGGCACATGTTTTTTTCTTTCTTTTCTCCATGCACCCCCTCCCTGAAACGCCTTTTTAGTTTTCAAAACTATATAATAAAATGTTGGAAATTTCAAAAAATAAAATCCGTTGAGATATCCATGTATTATGTGTTCTAGTTGTTAGGAAAATTAACAAACATGAATTTCAACCTGAAAATTTATTTTATTATTTCAAGATTTGTTATTAAAAAAATAATACATTCATTATTGATTTGTCAAATAATTGTTCGAAATTCAAATAACAAAGAAGTGTGATATCATGGCCCCAAGGGTTAATAGAATCGATAGTGTACAATTGTCAGCAAAGAACCACTCATGTGCCGGAAGCTCATCCGGAAAGAATAAAAAAGTTAATCGTGCTGGTCTGGGAGCAGTTTGAGGATGGCTGACCGAGTGAAAAGTTTGACTACTAGTAAGTAATTTGACCTAATACTAAGCATACTTAGAGATTGATCTGGCAAACAATTCAAAAAATTGCCTGAAAAAGAATTGATTTTTTTTTTTTGAAAAATGATGCCTTCGGCATAGGACTTTCCTCAGCTAACAGCCGACGGACAGATGGTCTGTGCCGAGAGAGGATTGTGCCGATGGCGGCCGTCGGCATAGCCTATGCTGACGACTAAAATGGCATGTGCCGACGGCCACCTTGACTGGTTCATGTAGTGGTCACTCTCGGTCACGACTCAGGGCTCCCTTCGTCTTGGAGCCGTTGTCGCATCCACCTTTGTCAAGGGTCAGACTCTAAACTAGTTTTGCCGAGGCATTAGATGCGCTATTAGGCTAGATTTGTTAAAAGTACATATTGTTCATAAAATATGGATGCATGGCAGTGTACGGTACTCATTCATATTTTCCTTTGTTGAGTTTGGTTGAGATACAGGCCTTTCTTTGGTTTATAAGATAGGGAAGATATATACTTAGAGTGTCATGCTTATTTTAATTCTATGGATAAGTTAAATGTGTTTGATGGTACCAAAGAATTTTTTGATGAGATAGGGGAAATATATACTTGGAGTGTCATGCTTATTTTAATTATATGGATAAGTTAAATGTGTTTGATGGTACCAAAGAAAATTTTCATGAGGTATGATCTAATTTTTTTCTATAGAATTTGCCCTACAAGCTTTGCATAAGATTTTCTATAGGATACGTTCCTATGAATTAAACATCACGAGTAGAATTTCTATGTAAATTCTATTAATCAAAGGAACCCATACTCAGCCTCTTTCATGGGCTGTAACGATCACCTCTTAAAGCTTTGCAACAAATATGGTGTGCATGAGGCATCGATGCAGACGCGCCAGCGCTTCTCCTTTCTTTTCGATAAATTATATTCCTCGCTTAGATTACGACATTCCAATGTTTGACGTGGGTCTGAAAGAAGAAGAAAACTGTTCAAGCCAATTATTTGGTGGTTGAACAGATATCTGATCACGCGCTAACTGGATCTCAATGTCAAATAATTATTCTATTTTGAGTGGTACATCAAGCTCTAGCTGCTAGGAGTTGACATGCATGCTCGTTCATACTAATCGGGCCGGGCGATATGGTATATAAACAGTATGAAGAAGCTTCATCATGTTATTAATTTGTTGACATTTTCGTCCAACGGATAACGGTCCAATGATCAGATTGATCGACCGCGTAACTGCAACATGCGCTCCATCAACTGAATGATCAAGGGCATGTGCGTGTGCCATTCTACGTACCTACTACTGTTATGACTGTATTTGTTTGCATCTCCTTTGTTCTGGTTTATCGTATTCGTGCTCCTGCTCATACCCAGTAGATATTTTCTAGTAAGACTTGTTTTATCTACTGATCCAGGGATGCTGAAGCTCGATTATTTTCTTGTCTTCACTTCTGCAGCATAGGGTCGCACTACGGGAACCAGTCAAGGTGCCGATGACCGCCATGTTATCGCCACCTCGCAGTTGGCACAATATGTTCTCGGCACAGATCCATTTATCGTCGGCACAACATCATGTGCCCGATGGTAAAGCCGTCGGTATAGAACTAATGGCCGTTTTGGCAATTCTGGCTCGATTTTTTTTAAGAAAAAATCAATTTTTTTTAATTTTTTAATCTCTCACGTGGACTATTTTAACTCTAACTACAATTAGTATTAGGCGACATTGCACTCGTGGTCAAACTTTCCGGTGAATCACACATCCTCACACTGCTCTAGTCCTAGAACGTTTAACTTCTCTGTTCCTTTCGCACGTGAAAGAAATGACACTTTGTTGATAATACTACCATATCAATCCTATTAACACCTAATCCTTGATGTCGCACCCCTTTATTTTTTTGAATTCCAAACAATTTACTGAATAAGCAATATTAATCTTAATTCAATTGACAATAAAATGATTTTATTCTTTTGTCCTTTTCTATTTAACATGGAATAATTAATATCTTTAAATCTGTAAATTAGAATTCGACAAATAATATGTCTAAATCGATCGAAAAATGAGAGGAATCGAAATATGACATCTATATCATATTTTGAAGCTAAAAATGATTTTTACGAAAAATCATGAGCATTAGATCATGTATATGTAATTTAAATCTGACCGACTTCCTACCGATTTGGTAGAAATTTATCTTTTTCATGAGGGGTAGACGAAAATGTTTAAGATACCCCATTTAGGAAATTATGCATGTAAGATGGTCTAGTATTTTTAAAAATGAGGTGGTACCATTGTGAAACGTTTATTTGGTGGTTGCTTCACAAAACACACCATTTTTGGGACTCGAAAAATAGAAAATAACTTTTTGGTGTGACGAAAAGGAAATCTTCCTCCTGCAACATTGTTATCCATCCAAAGATGTACATGTGTGCACAATATGAGCATATTATCACAAAAGATTCCACGAACCTAGGCATAACATTGGTTGTTTGGCCTAAAAGCCATGAAACATCGAATAGATAGCTCGCTTCTGAGAAGTTTTTTTTTGATATTTTCAATATTCCAAGTTTGATATTTTTTCTTTCAACTATGTCACATAATATGACACCACGCGAATGTTTTTCATTTTTTTTAGTTTTTTATGCCCGTTTCAAACTATGGTCAAAATAGCGGGCATGAAGATTCTTAGCTCGGAGATGAGCCTCGCGAAACTTGCAGTGAATCTCTAATGAAATAGCATGTTGTGAACCTAAAAATGATCAATAGATCATGTGTGTAGTTCAAATCTGACAAACTTCCTGCTGACTAGGCAGGAATTTGTATTTTTAACGAGGGGTGGACGGTAATGTTTGAGATACCCCGGTCGGGAAATTGTGTATGTAAGGTGGTCTAGTATTTTTGAAAAATGGGGTGGTACCATTGTGAAACTTTTATTTAGTGGTTGCTTCACAAAACACCCCGTTTTTGGAACTCCAAAAATGGAAAATATCTTTTTGGTGCCACGAAAATGAACGTTTCCTCTAGCAACATTGTTCATCATCTCAATATGCACATGTGTGAACAATATGGGCACATTATCACAAACTATGCGACGATTCTAGCCATAACATTGGTCGTTCGGCGTGAAATCCATGAAACATCACACACGATAGCTCATTTCTTAGAAGGTTTTTTGAGATATTTTGAAGATTCCAAGTTTGATATTTTTCCAAGATAGATCTTATTTGTTTTGAAAATTTTGATATATTATTTGTATTTTCTGAATTATAATAATTTAGTTATGATTTTTCTAAGATTAATGTGGTAAAATAGAAAATAGCTATGCCTATGGCTTTGCCGTCGACACAGGGTTGAAAGCAAAGACGTCGGCACAAGCCTGCCGCTATTACCTCGCCGTTACGGCAAAGAGGCTGTGTCGACGGCCAAAACTATGACGATGGCTTTCCTGTGCCGACGGCTTGCCTGCTGGCCTGGCCGGAACGGGCCCTGTGCATCGGAACCTTGTGTGTTTCCTGTAGTGTCGTTATTATGACAGGAGGTCACTTTCCCGAGACATGGTTATTCCCATTTTTCTTGGGAGGAGTACAAATGAGATCTGGTAGAACCATTGTTTAATCCATCCACACACAGTGAAACTGAAATCACTCAAATCAAGATATTTAAAAAGGAACTCCCAATTTTTATGATATGCTTTTTCAAAGTAATTTTAAAGACAACCCCTTGTATTTTTTTCCGACTAATGTAAAATTCATGAAGTGACAACACCCCATCCGAAATAAATCTGCCACGAATGGAAGCATTTTCACACTTCAAAACTATTTTATCAACAACTTGATCAAATCTAATTGAAAGGGCTTTCAGAAAAACTTTAAAACAAACATTTAATAAATCAATAGGTCTAAACAGTTAAATTCTATCAACACTTTTTTTCGGAATAAGAGTAATAATCTCATAATTCATTCTACCGAGATCCAAACTACTAGCTGGAAACACGGCAAAAAATTCAAGCATATACAATTTAATGATGTCCCAACAGGCTTTGGTAGAATTCAGCAAGCGTACCATCTGGTCATGCCGCTTTGTTTTACTTCATTTGGAAGATTGCAAATTTTACTTCATCTTCATCAAAAGGTTTACACAGCTGTGCATTATCATTATCATTTAATCTCTCACTATCGAACCACACATATTTTCATCTAGGGTAAAATTGCTTATTTCAGAGTGATCAAAATGGTTTTTGTAATAATTTTGTCCTTTGTATTGTGCTACCAGAACGAGAGCCAAGCGGATCGATCTATATGTCCAGCAATTGAAGTACACGTGATGCGTTAGCTATTTGGGCCAATTCTAAAAAAACAAAAGCTATTTGGGCCAAGCAGCAGTGCTCGGCGGGGGGTGTACTTTTACTGTCTCATCCTCCTACTTACGGTGTACATTGCTTCAGAGGTCAGAGATTCACGTGTCATGGTGTCTGCATAGTTCATGCATGTACCGACCAGCAAACATGACAAACGGAGCAAATCCAAAAGAGTAAAGGCGTCGCTGGAAATAGCGGGGGGATGCACAGAATGCATATGCACAATTGCTAGAACGCAAACGATTTTTTGATCGACAGAGGAGGGGTCTGGTGCTGGTGGCTGGTGGGCACGGCAGTATCTAACACGGCATGGTTTTCTTTCGGCCACCTTTCTATTCCCAGCGACGAAATTACACAGCGGAGATTTTACAGAGAGGAGTAGGACATGACTAACTGGATCGACCATAGCATTCCATGCATGCGTAGGGGGCGGTCAATCAATTTGCCATCGTATCGCAACCGACCGACCGACCCAACCGTCGGACGGAGCCATCGCACATGACTCGTCGTCAATCCTTGCTGCCACTCGAGCTTTTTTTGGCAAGTTGACGCCGCCCACTTGGCACTTCGGCCCGTGGTGCGGTGCCCGGCTGTGTGGACTCACCGGTGCGCCGTGTTAAAATACCGACCGTAGAGGCTGAGAAATACGTTATACTTACACTAATGGACGGACACATTCATGCCTGATCCACATAAGCATTTCTGATAGACTAAGTCTACCTGATCCACATAAGCATTTCTGATATACTAAAGTCTGAGAAACCGATCTAACGTATTTTAAGATTGATGAAATTAGCACCGACGAACACGCTATCGAGGAAAACGTCATCTGCCATTTTTTTTTTTATGAGACATCAAAGTGTTCAACGGGTTGGTTCTCGCCCGATTGAGCCTATCTACCCTTTCACAGTGCATCATATATGCTTGTAGAGTATATTTGAAGAGATAACCGCTACTGTTACACCTCCACCAGAGAGGTACGTGCGACATATCTCGATATGTTTAGCGATGAATGTTGTACCATTTGCTCTACTACTATTCATATTGACTAATGCATCTAGTATGTTCGAGTTTCACATGTTAGTAGTTGCTATCATCATGCTTAATATTCTAAAAAATTAATCGTAAAAATTATGCCTAATTCTCCAACATTTGCCTACATCTCGTTCATGTATAGTACTTTTTTTAAACACGGTACAAACTTAGGCGCTCATACATATGCACATACACTCAACCCTATGAATGTACACACACCCTACCCTGTGAGCACCTCCGAGAGACTGCGTTAAAGAAACTTTATCTGACGGGTCTTGAAATTGACGAAGTCACCACATCGGCCTCAGTGTCGACGGAAACGTCGCCTCCTACTAAAGAATATTTCGCCTTTTATGAGATATCAAAGTGTCAAACCTAGAATTTAAACTCTAGTGGGATGGGGATGCCACTCCTAATCATCCAATCACATGTTGATTCTCCGTTCATATATAGTACTTGTATGTCACGAAATACTCAACCAGATCCGACCTCCGATTATCAGACGACTTTTGTTTCAGTACAACCTCTCTCCCAAACTAAAACAAAACAACGACCGAGACTGTTTCGTACCCTTGGTAATCAAAGACACAATGGTCGTTAAGCTACTAGGTTGTTATTAACCAATAATTAAGTCGTATGCCCTATGCACGTGGCCGAGATCTGCGGCTGGGCACTACATCAGACCTTAGCAGGGCAACAAGCGTGGCACGAGGGCGTGTGATGGCACACTGCTCCTCGCCGTGTTCGTTGGGTAATTTTCTTGAGAAAAAAGATATCGAGATAGCAAAGAAGACGATCAGGGTATCGGGGTGAGTGTGTACGCGTATGTATGAGCGTCTTTGATTGTACTGTGTTTCGCAAAAAAAAAAAAAAAAAACTCTTTTTACAGTCGCATGTACCAACAGAACATCAGCAAAGGGGTGGAGCCAACAGGGTGGATGGGTGGCCCACCCTAAGATTTTGGCCTCCTAGCCTGTATAGCACATAGATATCTTAGAGAAAAAATCCAGTTAGGATTGGCCCAGGTAGAGAACCAGAAGGGATCGCCTCTAATTTTCTCGTTGTCGTCTTGATCGCTCCAGGTCCCAATTGCCCCTAGACGCCAGGGCGGCAAGCGGCCAGACGGGGTCGATCGCTCCGGCGGACGAAGGCAGTAGCGAGCAGTGTTGGGGCGACAAAGGGAGGGAGCATGTGGCGGTACTGATTAGGCTGACGCGCAGGGCGACGGCACTTGCCGCGCAGTCAGTCTACTCTCTAAAAAGGCTAGGGCTTCCCCTTTCTAAGATGCTAAATCCTTTCATCTTGATCTTTTTCTAAATTTGGTAGCCTTTTGTATACAACCACTCTATAGGTTCATTCGTGATCACTAAATAGTAAATACATAAGTTTTCAATGAAATCACATAATATGGTGGTTTGTTTTTAGAGGGAAAGAGAGAATTAGGTGAATCGACTTGTAACTTTGCCACCAAGCTAATTTATGTATGCAAACATCAAACCAGTCATCCAATTTGAGTACCTCTGCACACCTTATGAACTACTTTTTGTGCTTTTAGAAATTATAGCATGTGACAAAAAAATGTCTATTTGCCCCACCCTAACATAAAATTCTGGATTCTCCACTGAACATCAGCCATGGGCTGACTCAATTCTCTCACAAAATTATGAAACAAAAAACAAAATATAATTGAAACACAAATATTTTGTCAAACATACGATACTGATGTCAGTAGTTTCACTCTTTTGCCAAAATATTTCACAATATTACCCATGTATCAGTTATGTTTCACAGAAGTTTTACTTATTTAAATAACAAACTTTATATTAGACAAAATGCAAAAAATCTCCCCAATCTCAAAGCAGATTGGATGGTGGATGTGACACCGGTATGTGCAGGCGCCTGTAAAATCGTTGTGTTCGTTAAGGTATTCGTTGGCTTCTTTCCTAAACATTCGTTCCTAGATTAGCACCGTGACAAAGTTGCCCTTCTAAATTTCGAATGTAGGTGCGGCTCATGAATCATGATCACTTTTCGGCCTTGGATCAACGTCACATCGTTTTCCCTGGTGTCACGAATTCACGGGGCAGGCGACCGGAAGAAAAGATGGCCGTTTCCACGCGCCGAAGGACATCATGATCAAGGATTGCCACCATATCGTACTCACTTTCTTCCACGTGCATGCCGCGCGCGGGACCCCCTCCCCCGCAGGAAACGTCGTCGCCAACATGCAACGTGCGCGGGCGACTCTTCCCAGGCAGAGCTTTACCGCCGCCCGCCGTTGCCGCCGTGGGAAACGAGTCGTCCACCTCTGCCTTCACCTTCTTGCTCCGCGTTGACGCAGCCTACTTTGTAGTTCATTTGCCTTCACTAGTGGAAAACAGGGCTTTCGTGGGAGTTTTTTGTCGCGGGCGTGCCTGACATAGGCATCCCTAATGGGCATGCCGAAGATAGTACCCGGGGTTTACTGAAGGCCCACTACTCGAAGAATAAGAAGATTCAGAAGCCCAAGATGTTATTAAGGAAAGTTAGAGTTGTAATAGAAAGTCTTATTTGTAATCTTGCGGGATGAGTTTGAAACCTTCCCGGACTTTGTAACTTGTACAAGACGAGTCCCTCGGCTCCACCTCCTATATAAGGGGAGTCGAGGGACGCGAAGATCATCGAATCATTGTCTACAAACCCTAGTTTTCATAATCGTCGAGTACTTTTCGGCTGAAACCTTCGAGATCTACTTGCCCTCTACTTCCAACTAAACCCTAGCCTACAATCTATAGGCATTGACAAGTTAATACCTTGTCAATTGGCGCCGTCTGTGGGAATTAGAGGCGATAAGGAGCTGATCTCGATGGCACGTTCAAGTTCGTCGACTTCATCAGTAGCAAGCAACATCATGGACAGAGGTAAACAGATCGAAACTGGTCTTGTTGATTTTGTTCCTCACCCGCCCTCCCGTTTGGATGCATATGCGTATCTGGAGGAGCCAATGAAGATGACGGTTGGAAAATTCGACTTCCGCGTCGAGAAAGAAGGAGTGTATCGCCTCGAAGTTCCGATCTCGTCGAGATTTTCGTCGGGTGGTTCTGATCTCTCAAACTCAGTATCATCCGTCGAGTCCAGCGATAAGGAGATTTCGTCGCCACGCTTCATCGACAGCAGGGCAAGTGAAAAACTCGCCAGAATCTTTAGCGACATGTCCTTCGAATCATCGGCGGACTCTTATATAAGCGATGATTCAAGCGACAATAACAGCTTCGACTTCATCGACAAATCCACCTCTATTGGGAAGGTCTTCACCAAATTTTATGATGGTGTCACCGAACCAAGCAAAGTAAAAACTCCAAAATATCATCAAGTTTTTGCCATTGGAGATGCAAGCCGCGATCAAGGAGAAACATCAGAGGCTTTCGACGATTTGGGCAATCCCTATGTCGATCCCTCAGATCTAAGGAGAGGTATGGGCACTAAATATGTCGGGCCTGATACGTCTCCAACGTATCGATAATTTCTTGTGTTCCATGCCACATTATTGATGTTATCTACATGTTTTATGCACACTTTATGTCATATTCGTGCATTTTCTGGAACTAACCTATTAACAAGATGCCGAAGTGCCGTTCTGTCGTTTTCTGCTGTTTTTGGTTTCGGAAATCCTAGTAAAGAAATATTCTCGGAATTGGACGAAATAAAAGCCCGGAGGCCTATTTTCTCACGAAGCTTCCGGAAGTCCGAAGGAGAGACGAAGAGGGCCACAGGGGCGCCAAACCCTAGGCGGCGCGGCCCCCTTGGCCGCGCCGGCCCGTGGTGTGGGCCCCCTGTGCCGCCTCTTGACCTGCCCTTCCGCCTACAAATAGCCTCCGTGACGAAACCCCCGCATCGAGAGCCACGATACGGAAAACATTACCGAGACGCCGTCGCCGCCGATCCCATCTCGGGGATCCCGGAGATCGCCTCCGGCACCCCGCCGGAGAGGGGATTCATCTCCCGGAGGACTCTACACCGCCATGGTCGCCTCCGGAGTGATGAGTGAGTAGTCTACCCCTGGACTATGGGTCCATAGCAGTAGCTAGATGGTTGTCTTCTCCCCATTGTGCTATCATTGTCGGATCTTGTGAGCTGCCTATCATGATCAAGATCATCTATATGTAATTCTATATGTTGCGTTTGTTGGGATCCGATGAATAGAGAATACTTGTTATGTTGATTATCAAAGTTATGCTTATGTGTTGTTTATGATCTTGCATGCTCTCCGTTATTAGTAGATGCTCCGGCCAAGTAGATGCTTTTAACTCCAAGAGGGAGTACTTATGCTCGATAGTGGGTTCATGCTCGCATTGACACCGGGACAGAGTGACGAAAGTTCTAAGGTTGTGTTGTGCTCGTTGCCACTAGGGATAAAACATTGATGCTATGTCTAAGGATGTAGTTGTTGATTACATTACGCACCATACTTAATGCAATTGTCTGTTGTTTTGCAACTTAATACCGGAGGGGGTTCGGATGATAACCTCGAAGGTGGACTTTTTAGGCATAGATGCGATTGGATGGCGGTCTATGTACTTTGTCGTAATGCCCAATTAAATCTCACTATACTCATCATGATATGTATGTGCATTGTCATGCTCTCTTTATTTGTCAATTGCCCAACCGTAATTTGTTCACCCAACATGCTCGTTCGTCTTATGGGAGAGACACCTCTAGTGAACTCGTGGACCCCGGTCCAATTCTCTTTACCGAAATACAATCTACTGCAATACTTGTTTCTACTCGTTTTCTCTGCAAACAATCATCTTCCACACAATACGGTTAATCCTTTGTTACAGACAAGCCGGTGAGATTGACAACCTCACTCTGTTTCGTTGGGGCAAAGTAGCTTGGTTGTGTTGTGCAGGTTCCACGTTGGCGCCGGAATCTCCGGTGTTGCGCCGCACTACATCCCGCCGCCATCAACCTTCAACGTGCTTCTTGGCTCCTCCTCGGTTCGATAAACCTTGGTTTCTTTACGAGGGAAAACTTGCTGCTGTGCGCATCATACCTTCCTCTTGGGGTTGCCCAACGAACGTGTGAAATACACGCCATCAAGCTCTTTTTCTGGCGCCGTTGCCGGGGAGATCAAGACACGCTGCAAGGGGAGTCTCCACTTCTCAATCTCTTTACTTTGTTTTTGTCTTGCTTTATTTTATTTTTTACTACTTTGTTTGCTGCACTAAATCAAAATACAAAAAAATTAGTTGCTAGTTTTACTTTATTTGCTATCTTGTTTGCTATATCGAAAACACAAAAAAATTTAGTTTACCTGCATTCACTTTACTTATTTCATCATGTTTCCTTTTAATTTTACTACAAAGAACATACCGGTAGGACGTGGGTCTATAGTCGGGAGAAATAATATAGAAGAATTCTTCAACCATGTTAGTACCATTGAAAATTTTGAAGATAGACACTTGATAGATCTTGCGCCTACTTATGAAATTGCTGCTGCGCATTTAGTTCGCTTGTTGGAAACTAAATTTGTTAATCTTAATCCTATAATCCAACACATGTTTTTCACGCTTGGTGATATGGAAGAAGGGGAAAAGAAAGATTTTGTATTAGAAACCCTTCTTAGAGAATTTGGTGGTCTAGCAAGAGAAGCTAGAAAGGTGTTTGCTAAATTTAATATGCTTGGTTCTCCTACTAATTTTGTTAGTCTCCTTGAAAAGATGGATATGGATAGAATAAGATACACTAATAATATTGATGATGGAGGGGAGATCAAAGCACCAATACCATGTAAGCTCCTAGCTATGAATGATGCACTAGAAAATAACTATGCTTGGCTTGTTCCTGAAAATTTGTTTGATGAGAGTAGCACACCTAAGACTAATGAAAAGGGAGATGCTAAAACTTATGTATCTAATATAATATGCCTAGTTGAGAAAACTCCACACCTCGCTGAGAATGCACCACCCTTCGATAATACTTGATACACACTTTCTGCGCCTAGCTGAAAGGCGTTAAAGAAAAGCGCTTATGGGAGACAACCCATGTTTTTACCTACAGTACTTTGTTTTTATTTTGTGTCTTGGAAGTTGTTTACTACTGTAGCAACCTCTCCTTATCTTAGTTTTGAGTTTTGTTGTGCCAAGTTAAGCCGTTGATAGAAAAGTAAGTACTAGATTTGGATTACTGCGCAGTTCCAGATTTCTTTGCTGTCACGAATCTGAGCCCACTGCCCTGCAGGAAGCTCAGAAAATTATGCCAATTTACGTGCATGATCCTCAGATATGTACGCAACTTTCATTCAATTTGAGCATTTTCATTTGAGCAAGTCTGGTGCCATTTTAAAATTCGTCAATACGAACTGTTCTGTTTTGACAGATTCTGCCTTTTATTTCGCATTGCCTCTTTCGCTATGTTGGATGAATTTCTTTGATCCACTAATGTCCAGTAGCATTATGCAATGTCCAGAAGTGTTAAGAATGAGTGTGTCACCTCTGAATATGTCAATTTATATTGTGCACTAACCCTCTAATGAGTTGTTTCGAGTTTGGTGTGGAGGAAGTTTTCAAGGATCAAGAGAGGAGTATGATGCAACATGATCAAGGAGAGTGAAAGCTCTAAGCTTGGGGATGCACCCGGCGGTTCACCCCTGCATATATCAAGAAGACTCAAGCGTCTAAGCTTGGGGATGCCCAAGGCATCCCCTTCTTCATCAACAAATTATCAGGTTCCTCCCCTGAAACTACATTTTTATTCGGCCACATCTTATGTGCTTTTTCTTGGAGCGTCGGTTTGTTTTTGTTTTTGTTTTGTTTGAATAAAATGGATCCTAGCATTCACTTTATGGGAGAGATACACACTCCGCTGTAGCTTATGGACAAATATGTCCTTGGTTTCTACTCATAGTATTCATGGCGAAGTTTCTCCTTCGTTAAATTGTTATATGGTTGGAATTGGAAAATGATACATGTAGTAATTGCTATAAATGTTTTGGGTAATGTGATACTTGGCAATTGTTGTGCTCATGTTTAAGCTCTTGCATCATATGCTTTGCACCCATTAATGAAGAAATACATAGAGCATGCTAAAATTTGGTTTGCATATTTGGTTTCTCTAAGGTCTAGATAATTTCTAGTTTTGAGTTTGAACAACAAGGAAGACGGTATAGAGTATTATAATGCTTTCAATATGTCTTTTATGTGAGTTTTTGCTGTACTAGTTCATCCTTGTGTTTGCCTCAAATAACCTTGCTAGCCTAAACCTTGTATCGAGAGGGAATACTTCTCATGCATCCAAAATACTTGAGCCAACCACTATGCCATTTGTGTCCACCATACCTACCTATACTACATGGTATTTTCCCGCCATTCCAAAGTAAATTGCTTGAGTGCTACCTTTAAAATTCCATCATTCACCTTTGCAATATATAGCTCATGGGACAAATAGCTTAAAAACTATTGTGGTATTGAATATGTAATTATGCACTTTATCTCTTATTAAGTTGCTTGTTGTGCGATAACCATGTTTATCGGGGAACGCCATCAACTCATTGTTGAATTTCATGTGAGTTGCTATGCATGTTCGTCTTGTCTGAAGTAAGGGCGATCTACACTGAGTTGAATGGTTTGAGCATGCATATTGTGAGAGAAGAACATTGGGCCGCTAACTAAAGCCATGTTCCATGGTGGAAGTTTCAGTTTTGGACAAACATCCTCAAATCTCTAATGAGAAAAGAATTAATTGTTGTTGAATGCTTAAAGCATTAAAAGAGGAGTCCATTATCTCGTTGTCTATGTTGTCCCGGTATGGATGTCTAAGTTGAGAATAATCAAAAGCGAGAAATCCGAATGCGAGCTTTCTCCTTAGACCTTTGTACGAGCGGCATAGAGGTACCCCTTTGTGATACTTGGTTAAAGCATATGTATTGCGGTGATAATCCAGGTAGTCCAAGCTAATTAGGACAAGGTGCGAGCACTATTAGTACACTATGCATGAGGCTTGCAACTTATAAGATATAATTTACATGATGCATATGCTTTATTACTACCGTTGACAAAATTGTTTCATGTTTTCAAAATCAAAGCTCTAGCACAAATATAGCAACCGATGCTTTTCCTCTATGAGGACCATTCTTTTTACTTTTATGTTGAGTCAGTTCACCTATTTCTCTCCACCTCAAGAAGCAAACACTTGTGT